>NW_021834354.1:20000-45000 GCF_006345805.1 Octopus sinensis
ACCATATATCTTGCTTTATCTACATAAAAGGATATGTTTCAGAGCTGCTAGTAAGAGAATGACTGATGGGGAAGAAAGTTATAACTATAAGGGGGGAGGACGGGGTGGCTAGCACATATTTAGATTGTCAAATAAAACGGAAATAAAGTGGAAAGCAAAAGAGATCGAAATAAGAGCTAAGGGTGGGAATTAGAACCTAGGGTTACGAGGCGCACCATAACTTAGCCAATTTAATATATTAGAAATTTAGAAAGGAATTATATAACAATATAAAGGGAAAAGAATTGATAATTAAACTTAAACATTAAAATGGGGTACTTTAATATTTAAGAGAAAGTTCATAAGACCTTTCCTAAGCAGATGGCTAAGGTGGTCATGATAAAACTATCCCACAATGAATTTATAAGTAAATCAAATTGTCATCTGAGTTGGAGTACATAGCTTATATTAAAATCAAAACCAGGATAAATATCCTTATTACAGGTGGCTACTCTCTAAACTATTGTGGGCTTTAGGTATACATATTTCCCTAAATTCATTCTGTCACAAATATAGCAAAAAGAAACAACGTATTTATTTTGGTTTCTCTGATTGATATAAATTGTGCTAAAAAATGGTTTATCATTTATATTGGAAATCTGTATGGTCGTCTGCAATGAGGAGAACGGTTTCTCTCAAATTGATATAGTGTTTTCATTGATCGATTAAATGGAGCCGCTAGAAACGGCCGTAATGCATTGATACCTGGACATACTTGTTATTTATTTGCCCTCTCTCCCTCCCCCTCTCTCTCTATATATATACATATTTATATATGTATGTGTGTGTGTGTGTTTATATGGTGTCTTTCCCCTGCCTTCAGGTTGACCTCAGTCTTGTAAGTTAAATTAGGTTGATTGAAACTGTGTAGAATTTGCAGCAGTAATTGAACAGGTGCGACTTTGTCACATAAAATTGTGTCTTGCTGATTCGATCTGGGGATTATGTTAAGAGTACACTTCTCTGCGGAGTACTCAACCACTTTGGAAGTTGATTGAATGAGTCGAACATTCAGTGAAGAAATATCCATCACACACATCACAAAAAACTCCCGGGGTGGTCATAGTTAGATTGTCTATGATCATAAGTTTTACCATAGACGAGGGCTTTTTTTTCTACAGCTAAACAATAACTTGAATGAAGACAACAAAAGTTTGCTCACTGAACTGAGTGAAATCGTTTAATAACATTTCAAAAAGGCTGACTGACATTTTGAGTTTGTTTTGCAAAGAATTTGGAGGTGAAACTAATATTGATTTATTTAGGGAGAGTTTTATGATTAATAAAACAGACACTCATTAGGTGGAGCACAAGTTGAGGTGGTAACTAATATTTTTGAGGGGGAAAAAGAAGAGAAATGTAGACAAACAACGAACTGTGAATGTGTTTTTGGGTTTTATTAATCGCGACTCTTCCCAAATGTAACAATAATGTCTTACATTAACCCTTGTAAAAAATACGGTCGAAAACCTAATGATGTTGTTAGTGTTGTTGTTGATGTTGTCTAATCCTTAGGTCGAACACCACAGTCCTGTAGTCGAACACAACAGACCTGTAGTCGAACACTACAGTCTGAGGTCGAACACAACAGGCCTGTAGTCGAACACAACAGGCCTGTAGTCGAACACAACAGGCCTGTAGTCGAACACAACAGACCTGTAGTCGAACACTACAGTCTGAGGTCGAACACAACAGGCCTGTAGTCGAACACTACAGTCTGAGGTCGAACACAACACGCCTGTGGTCGAACACAACAGGCCTGTGGTCGAAAGTCGAAAACCACAGTCCTGTGGTCGAAAACACCGGTCGAAAAACCGTAGAAGTGTAATTGCCGAATTATTCCGCGCCGGCAGAAGTGCTGGGGAGATTGTTAGAGCCACAAAGTATGTCAAATCTATTGTTTTTAGAGTTGTTACCCGATTTGAAGAAAAGTCAGGATATCCTGAGAAAGCTCCACAGTTTTCCTAATGACCGAAAACGCACAGCTCGCTTCTTAGCAGAACTTGAAAGATCGATTGAGTCGAACCCATCAAAATCGATAGCGAAGTTGGCTCAAGATCAAGGAATCAGTAAAATGACCATTTCTAGGGCTGTGAGACAAGACCTTCATATGAAATCATACATGGGGAGACACTGTAACATCCTAATTATCCGCTCCAAAACTATTGAAGCTGAAAGAAATCCCAAACTTTTTAGTTATTTGAAACATCGTGACGAAGACATCCGAGTCTTCGCGAAGGAAAAGAAATTCGTGATAGACGAAGTTACAAACCGTCAAAACTCACGAGTGATAGCGTACGACCCTCTCAAGTTCCTTCAGCTATGCAGAACAAGAATCTGGCTTCCATTATGGTCGTTGGAGCTGTTGTAAGTGATGGGAAATTGATGCCTCCTCATTTTATTGAAGCGGGTCATAAAATCAACATAGCAGGGAACCTCGAAATCTTAGAGGTTTTGTTGCCTTGGATTAGAAAGCATTATTTTGCAAATCGAGTCATGCTCGTGCAGTACTCTGTACATTCTTCGAAAAGAGTGCAAGAATTTTTGAAGAAGGAATTTGCCATCTTTGTTCCTAAAGGTATCTGGCCGGCTAACTCGCCAGATTTGAATCTGTGTGAGTTTTGGCTATGGGACGCAGCCGAAGCAATATCCAACTTCTCACAACTGTGTGTCTTCATTGGAGGCTTCCATCGAGCGAGCGTTCAGTAAAATGAAAAAGGAAGAAATCGTTAAGACGTGCGTTTTATTTCATAAACGGATTAAACTGGGAAGGAAAGCAAATGGCGGTCACATTGAACTAAGTGCCAAACATTCCACAATAAATTGGCAGAAGCATAAAATTTGCAGTTTTTGATTTTTCCGAGTTAAACCAATTATGATAAAAATATTTAAATGGTACCAATTTACTTGTGTATATTTATATAGTCAAGTTGTCAGAAGGTTGAAGGTACGGTGGTGAGGTGATGGGTTCTCGGACACTCAGAACAAAAGGAGTTGTCTGCTACCGAGGGGCGCACGGGGCAGACATTTTGCCTAAACATCTCGGACACAGTCACATATATACACATAAACACTTACACATACAAGCACATTCCGACACACACACACACACACGCACACACGCACGAACACACACACACACACACACACACACACACACACACACCCTTACAAACGCATATACATAGACGCAGGCATGCACTTTCACATTATCAATAAATAAGTATCTGGAAGAGGATGCTGAGAATAAGAAAAAAAGAGGAGGACGATCATGCGGATGAGGATGATGATGATGGTGATAATAGTGGAAGCATTGAGGAGAATGATTATTGCGTTGCTGTTATTGGTAGTGGTCGCCTACCTATCAAATTAGTAAGCGTTATAATAATAATAATAATAATAATAATAATAATAATAATAATAATAATAATAATAATAATAATAATACTCTCTATGTAATCTCAAGGTTTAAAACAAACAATTAAAAAAAAAAAATTACTTATTAGACATTCACTAGTACAACACCAAAAAACCCCCCAAATATATGGCACACTAGGCATAACAACAACATGAACTTCCAACCTGTTGTCTCTTGAGGTCTCTGGGTGAGACTTGGAGCCAACTTGTACAAACATAAAGCAAAAGTCAAACATAGAATAATAATAATAATAATAATAATAATAATAATAATAATAATAATAATAATATTTATGCGGCGAGCTGGCAGAGTTGTTAGCACGCTGGGCAAAATGCTAAGCGTTATTTTGCCTGTCGCTACGTTCTGAGTTCAAATTTCGCCGAGGTCGACTTTGCCTTTCATCCTTTCGGAGTCGATAAATTAAGTACCAGTGAAACACTGGGGTCGATATAATTGACTAACCCTCTCCCCATTAAATTTCAAGCTATAATAAAAATGATGTTTATTATTACTATTATTAAGGCGGCGAACTGGCAGAGTCGTTAGAACGTTGAATGAAATGCTTCGTGGTATTTCAGCTGTCGCTACGTTCTGAGTTCGAATTCCGCCGAGGTTGACTTTGCCTTTTATCCTTTCAGGGTCGATAAATTAAATACCAGTTGAGTACTGGGGTCGATGTAATCGACTTATCCGCTTCCCCGAAATTGCTAGTAGTAGTAGTAGTAGTTGATGTAGCTGTAGTGGTAGTAGCAGCAGCAGTGGTGGTGGTGGTGGAATGGTGATAACGAAAACCTTTTCCACCGGTATAATTTACAAAAGCACCATCATCATCATCATCATCATCAGTAGCAGCAACAACAACAGGTACGACAACAACAATAACACCAACCGGAAGTAATAATTGCATGGCGGTGATCGATGCCAGACCAATCAATGTCTGCTGGAATACAAGAAGACTGTTGCATCATGGGAAAACTAATGAAAGCCATGAATGGAACTATTGTCTAGAGGGGGAGGAGGGGGAGGAGGGGGAGGTGGAGGAGGTGTTAGGATGATGGTTTCGAAACGAATGTTGTTGGTGATGATGATGATGATGATGATGTTGGTGCTTTCTCAGGTGGAATGCGATGAAGCATTGTCGGACTTTTTTGAGTTTCCTCAGACACACACACACACACGTTTCTCTGTGTGAATGTCTGTATGCATACACACAAACACACACACACACACACACACACAACACCCCCACCCCCACAGTTTTTAGATTCACTTAATGGTAACGTTAAAGGTATGCAAGTAAAGCTCCGGTACCATTATGCCGACCACAGTCTAATGATGCTGAGTAATGAACCAGTCTTTTGGGGTTACATCATGGTTATACCGATATGATGTAGGATAAAAATATAATAATGATAATAATAATAATAATAATAATAATAATAATAATGATAATTGAATTAGTCTTTGATAATGAATCGATGATGATGATCAACCGGATGCGCACGGATAATACGGACTCTACTCATTCCAAGGATACGGACTCTGATGTGACTTATGCGATGTATTAAATAGTTATGAATTCCATCCTAGAATTATTGTTATTATATGTATATATATATAGACACACACACACACCACACACACACACACACACACACACACACATACATTTATATACATATATATATATATATATATATATAATATATATATATATATATATATATATATATACACACATATATGTACATATACATACATACATACATACATACATACATACATACATACATACATACATACACACATATATGTACATATGCATACATACATATATAACTTTTAAGAATCATAATTGGCCCGAACTTTAATTAAACTTTTGAGTCTAAGGCAGACGTTGGAACGGCAGGCATGTCGATCTCATCGTCTTAACTGCCAACCATTGTGATTCTAACATTGCAATCTTCTTAAATAACTTCTGGCCTCTGGCGAGAATGTGTCTTCCAGGGTAAAGAAAAAAAAAGCGATAAGTTTAAACAAACAAGCAAAAAAAGAAAAAAAACCGACGGTCAATCGTTAGAAAAGTTGCGTTTGTTGAGCAAGTCCCGGAAAGCATGAATGGGAGTGGAGGCAAGTCAACGACACCGATGCCACTCCTTTTCCATGTTACAACCAGAGACATCAGGTAAAAATCCTATGAGAAAGGGTCAGTTTATGTCCAGTTAGAGCAGTTAGAGCAGTGATCCGGTCGAAGAGCTTGTTGAATAAACTCAGGCACACCGAGGAACCCAAAATGCTCCGGTTCTTTTCAGACGAGAAATTTGTCGAAGATCAAACATCGTACTGGAGAAATGACAAATGGCTCTGCACCCGTCGTTTGTGCACCAAGTTCTTATCAACTATGATGGTCTTAGGGTCGTGAGCAATGCGGGCCATGTTATATCTTCTCACTTTCTCCGCAAGGTCTTTGGGTCAATGCAGCAGCCTACATCGAGGCAATGGAGACAGTTGTGAAACCCTGAATCGAGAGAGTTTTTCTGTGGTGACCCTACGTGTTCCAAGAAGACTCAACTCCTTCGCACACAGCCTGCACGATCAAGGAGTGGACGGTCGAAAATCTTCGTGATCCTATTATCCCTAATGTTTGGTGTCCTAGCTCCATTGATTTAAACGACTGAACTACTCCTTCTGGGGTGCCGCTAAGAAGGAGATCAACACGTGTGTCCACAATATATAGAGTCCCTTATATCTGCTGTTGAGGACGTCATGACCAATATGAATGAGGGTTGCCTGATCAACGTTTAAATAAAGCAATCAAACAAATAAATGAGACATCAAGGTGGCCCCTAAAATTTTGGAGCTTCGTTATTTTGGATAAAATGGGAATTAATTAATTGTTTGGGAGGCGCTGGGGACGTGACAGAGCCTGGCATTCAGCGGCATCCGAGCAGAGACGAATTGTAAACATACAGGCGGAGGCATAGTAGTGTGGTTAAACAGTTTGCTTTGCAACAACGTGGTTGTGGGTTCGATTTCATAGCGCATCACCTTGCACAGGGGTCTTCTATTAAATTTGGAGTGGACCAATGTCTTGCGAGTGGAATTTAGTTACCGGACGCTCTACAAAAAAATATATTATTATTATTAGTTATAGCATTGTATTTTACATCTTGTCCGGGGATGGGGGTCTCTGTATATCTCGTGGGAATGTGGATCTGAACCTGGAAACATTCTCTCCGCGGTATAGACTTGCACAGGGATTTCCTTTTAAGGAAGACTTCAGGTTATCCAGGCAAGCAAGTGTCCGTTCTCCACCACACTAGCGTCGACCAAGAGAAAGGCAAGCACCAGCGTTTGTCGCAGAAGCTGCCGCCAGAACGCTGCAATAAACACCACAAACTATGAGGTGGGACGCTCAAACAAATCAGCCGGTGGCTCTCCCCCACACCCACCCACTCCACACCCGCCAATCATCGACTGGTACTTTATTTATCGACCATGAAAAAGTTGGCTTTGGAGGGATTTAAATTCAGATCGTTGAGAGCGGGACCAATTATCACAAAACATTTTAACCCTGCCTTAAAGTAAAAACTCTTGGATTTTTAAAGCAGAGGGGGGGGGTGTGTCATAGTGACATATGGTATGTCTTGGACGCACACCTCTCTAAATCTGACCACAACAAATTGCTTGAAAAGAGAAAGGGAGAGAGAGATAGAGAGAAGAGAAGAGAGAGAGAGAGAGAAAGCAAGAAGGGCGTGTGTCTTAGAAAGGCCAAGTCGAATGCAGAGCTGGGACATAGATACCGCAAGGCACTCTGCTCTCCCGCATGCTCCAAAGATTCTGCTAATTCTCCGCCAAACGCGCGCGCGCGCACACACACACACTCATTGGCCGAAGGTAGGAAGCTGTGTGAATTCACTTTAATTGTTCCTCTCCCGCTGCAACACCCTCTAATCACCTTACCTCAGTCGACACCTATGTCTAGTGTAGCAGACATTACAATCTTCATATTGCTGTGTGTGTATCTTACACATATTAGCAATGTCCTGCATTCTGAATATTAGCAACATTAGTTCCAACGTTAACCCGGTTAATTACTGGTATTTGGTCAGTGTTTGTCATTGATTCAGCAATGTATGACCACAGGCGTTCCAGTGGCGACCATCCTGTCTTTTGTTAAGACATAGTGTATCTAGGACTACGTTGTCTAGTCTATGTGTTCTTCCTTTTTGAGAGTGATTTTGTGAGAGATTTATTTGGCTGTTATTTCTAGCAGGTGCGATGAGAGACGAGTTTCTTTTCTTGGTGCCGCGTTGTAGTAATAGTGGTGGCGGTGCACATGGTTCAACCCTAGGTTAGAACTAGTCGAGCACAGGTCTATGATCATGTGATCCAACCATGACCATTCCACTGTACAGACTATTAGGAGCCACATTGTCTAATTAATGCCTGTAGAGTACAGTTTCAGAGAAATTTAGCTGTTATTTCTAGCAGCTTGATCCATTGCATTGTGACCATCCATCCCTCTCATTGGCTCGAGTAAAGAAATAACCAGATGTTTTACTGTTTATCCCTAGGTAGTCCTGATCGTTTACGTTCCAGCCGTGACCCTATCCCCTTCCTCTATATACACGGAACCCAAGCTAACATGTCCTTTTTTAAGGGGTACACAGGGAGCGGGAGTTATTTGGAGGGACATTTAGCTGCTATTTCTAACAACTTAAGTGGTCACACAGAGATCACATCTTGGTTTGAATAATAATGTTAATACCAGTAACGTACTGGGGTCGCCTAGACACGTTTCCCGCTCTGAGCCAGCCAGAAGATATCGATTTCGAAATCATATCAAATTATGCGATATCGATTATTTGAATAAACGAGGAAGCCTCTATGCAGACATCAAACATGCTAGAAAGAGTAGGCATATGCCCCTCCTCAAGGCACGCTTCACCGTCTTAAAACAGAAAGGAGAACATGGTGGATGATGTAGTCCTATGTAGAAAATGTTTAAATAAAAGCGAGGAAGCAATGGTCACAGTTGGAACGCCTAGGATCATTGGCGACAGCTGGATCAGTACTGGTCCAGGGCGAAGCAACAACAACAATCAAATATAGTATATTATACACACACACACACATACATATATATATATATACATATATATACATACATATATATATATATGTAGAGAGAGAGAGAGAGAGAGAGAGAGAGAGTGAGAGAGAGAGAGCGAGCTAAGGTATATTGATATTACATTATAGCGTATATGTATCATAATGATATTAATATTATATGAAATAATATCACATTATATATTATATCATGTTATATTTGGTTGCTACTTCTGGGAGAACGAGCCGCGGCAATCCCATAGTGACTCTCTCGCTGGGTTCAAACAGTAAAGCCCCAGGTCGACATCGATCCTCAAACAAACCCTAAGATCAACGGTATTCCTCACATGAACATCATCGTTGTTTTGTATTTTTATTTTCTTCTGTCATAGCCTACCTGGGACTACAATACTGAATGTTCCCTTACTATTTTTTATACTTTTATTGTATAATTACATTCTGTGTCATGTTATGAATATTTATTTCGTTATTTTAAGGCAAAACGATTGGGGGGGGGGGATACAATGCCGAAAAAGAAAAGCGAAACAGTAACGGTATGTCAATAATAATAATAATAATAATAATAATAATAATAATAATAATAATCATAATAATGATAATAATAATAACGATGATGATGATGATGATGATGATGTTGATTTACTTACTTTGCACGATTGCCATTCGGGTAAAATCCGGCAGCGCTGTGGCCAGGTTTAGAATTCCTAATAGCACCATCATTTTGGTAATCATAATAATAATAATAATGGTAGTCGTTGTTGTTAATGATGTGGATAGTGTTGCCATTGTTGTTGTTGTTGTTGTTGTTGTTGTTTAAAGACACTGATGTATGCATGCATGTGTGTATACATAGATATAAATATTATATATATATATATATATATATATATATATATATATATATATAGCTACTGATGCGGTTTATACTATGAATGAAGCAAGCACAGTGGTGTGTATGTGTGTGTGTGTGTAACTGTATCACTCTATCTGTGTGTATATATATATATATATTCGATATATTTATGTGTTATATATGGGTATATACATTGATGTATTAATATATACACAGTAGTTAAGGCATTTCATGCGGATAAATTAAAAATTATACAGGCATACGAACATACATATACATATATATATATACATACACATAATTATATGTATATATATGTATACATATATATGTATGTATGTATCGTGTGTGTGTGTGTGTGTTTGTGTGTATTAAATGTCTGTGTATTGCTTGACGTATTGTGCTTTACACGGCATATTCGACACACGAGAGAATTTAAGGCAGAGAGAGAGAGAGAGACTCGAAACCGCCACCGCTGCCGCCACCACCTATAATGCAATATAAATATATGATGACTGTCAGATGCGACGATTCCTTGCTCTGATTGCTGTTGGCGTTGTGATTATTGTTGTCGTCCAGTTGGTGGTGGTCACGGTTTTGATGGTCCCAATACTACTAGTAGTAGTAGTAGCAGTAGCAGTAGCAGTCGTAACAGAGGCTGTAGTTGTAGTTGATGGTAGTGGTAGTCCAGCAGCCGCAGTGGTGGTCGTAGTTGGACTAGAAATGACCCAAGTCCTGCCAGTCGTGCGTTAGTGTTGTTATTGCTGTTGTTGTCGCTTCTGTACAGTAGTAGCGGTGGTAGTGTTAGTGGTGTTGGTGGTGGTGTTAGCGGTAGACACGGTTGTTGTGATGGTGATGATAGTGGTTGCTGTTGTTGTTGTTAATTGATCCAGTTGGGGCGAGGTTTTTTCCTTTCGTATTCCTGTTGTGTTTTGGTGAATAATATTCCTGACCAGACTGGAGGGAGAGAGAGAGAGAGGGAGAGAGAGAGGGAGAGAGAGAGGGAGAGAGAGGGAGAGAGAGAGAGAGGGAGAGAGAGAGGGAGAGAGAGAGGGAGAGAGAGGGAGAAAGAGAGACGGTGAGATAAAGCGAGATATAGTTTTTCGTTTTTACATCGGACTGGACACACAGACACACATATATGGACGGACAAGCAGATAGACCGTCAGATAGATAGATAGATAGATAGATAGATAGATAGATAGAGAGAGAGAGAGAGAGAGAGAGAGAGTGAGCGGGAAAGAGAAAGAGATATTGCAGGCAGATTGATGGTCAGACAGACAGACAGACAGGCGGATAGAGTCGATCCGTTGATAGACAGATGGAGAGAGAGAGAGAGAGAGGAGAGAGAGAGAGAGAGAGAGATGGAATATGTTAACAGGTTGTCAAGTGTTGTTTCTGCCCGTTTCTCGTTTGCAGAACCCGGCAAGAATTCTTCTTCGTTTCGGCTTCTGTCGGCTGCTGCTGCTGCTGCTGCTGCTGCAGTGAGCGATGCTGCTGTGCTGCTGCTGATATCACAGCAGCCACGGCTGCACTTGACACTACTACTACTACCACTGCTACTGCTACTACTACTACTACTACTACTACTACTACTACTACTACTACCACTGCTGCTGCTGCTGCTTCTGCTACAGCGTTGTCTTTTTAGTCCCTGGTCTGAGTTGATTAAAGCTGACCTATCATCGAATACGTTCCAATCATGGCCACCCAACAATATTATCAGACGGTTATTACATCATGGTGGTGGTGGTGGTGGTGGTCGTGGTTGCAGCGCTGAGTCGCATTTCTGTTGCTTTGACATTCGTCTCACCCCCTCCTCCTCTCCATGCTGATCTTGCTGCTGCTATTTTTGGGTATTTAGCCCCAGGCCAGGCCAGGTCGAGCCGCCTTCATAAGGATAAAAGACGTTACGACCGTGCCCACCCTGTCACTGTTATTGGAATACAGGGCTACATTAAATAAGAAGGTCTTTATTGAAGCGAGAACGTGTCAACTGAGGGAGTTTTGACTGCTATTTTTAGCACAAAGAGCGACCAGGAAGAGATTCCCATGTTAGCTTTTGCCGCTGCTGCTGCTTCGGTTCCATGTTACAGTAGCAGCAACCAGCTTCCAGAACAGCAGCAGCAGCAGTAGTAGTAGTGATAATGCTGGTGGCGGTGGTAGTAGTAATGATAGCAGAAGAAAATAGCTGTTGACGAGACTCGGACTAGCGCCGTTGGTGATGATGATGATGATGATGATGGTAGAAATAAAGGGAAATAACTCCACCAATCATCATCATCATCATCATCGTCGTCATCGTTAGTCCCTGTCCCGTCAGTGACTCTCTCTCTCTCTCTCTCTCTCTCTCTTGCCCCCTCCTGCTCCCTCATTCCCAGTTCCTCTCTCTCTCTCTCTCTCTCTCTTCTCTCTCATCCAGTCTCACCTCCATCTTTATCCCTCTGTCAATCTCCATCTGTTCTATATTCCACCCATCCCGACATGTAGGATGGATCTCCGTCGCTTTCGACGATGAACATTCAGTCGGTCAACTAAACCGTTTTATTTATTAAAATACTTTATAATAATTTGTGACTGAATATTTCAAAGAATCGTGTATCTGCAAATATAATTCTCGGGTGGAACCAACCCGAGCAGTGATTGTGGCATACGTGGAACCTTTGAATTACGAGGATGAGTTGAAAACTTCAGAGGCTGACAATGAAGGATTGATGCTAGAGATGGGGAATCTTGCATGCATTGAATTCTAATATTCCCATTAAAAACTGTATCGTTTGTTTCCAGGTAAACTGAGATCTGACTTTTCAAAGAGAAACTTCAAAAGTAACTTTTAGCAACTTCTCTTGAAAATGAACAGAATTTAGCATCGGGATGTCATCAAATTCCTGTAGAAAATGGGTTTCGCCCCCAAGTACCTCCATGCTGACATCGTTGCTACATTAGGTGATGGACACTCCAGCTTCATCATCAGTGCAAAAGTAGGCTGTCAAATTTAGGAGAAGAAGGAAGAGTCTTGGAGATGAGCCAATGTCTGGACGTCCTGCAACTGCTACCACCAAGGAAAACATTGATCGTGTTCACTACATGGTGATAGATGACAGGTTATTGATTATAAATCGAATAGCCAATGCTGTTAGCATATCATGTGAAGAGAGAGTTGAAAATATTCTGCTTATCGAGAAACTTGTAAGTTCGATTTTTTGAAAGTATCACCATTATAGGAATTTAAAACTCTGGTGAAATTAAGGAATCAGCGCGTAAATAAACGAAACTCTCGAATCCATCACTGTACACACACACGCACACACACACGCATGCACACACACACACATACACGCACGCACACACACACACACACGCACTTACATACACACACAGAGTCGCATATGTATGTATGTATGTATGTATGTATGTACACGTGTCTACACGTATAGGTACACGATGATCTATACACACGCAGACGGGGGTCGATTCACATGAAAAAGAAGGTGAACAAAATATTACCACTTGCTTATCGGGAAATTTATAAGTTTGATTTTGTTTTAATTTTTAATTAAAAAAAAATTTTTTTAAGAAATTCAAACCAAATGTTCATCATTTCAATCCTCTCACCCAATGAGTAGTTTTGCCAAATGAGGTGAAGATCTGTTCAGCCGTTTTCCAGTAATTTTACAAACATACAAACAGACAAATACGAGTGAATACAATACCTTGCTTTCGCTTACACACGCTGGGTAATATTAGTAGTAGTAGCAGTAGTAGTAGTAGTAGTACTACTACTACTACTAGTAGTAGTAGTAATAATAATGATGATGATAATAATAATAATAATAATAATAATAATAATAATAATAATAATAATAATAATAATAATAACAACAGTAATAATAATCCTTTCTACTCTAGGCACAAGGCCCGAAATTTGAGGGGAGGGGACCAGTCGATTAGGTCAACCCCAGTACGCAACTGGTACTTAATTTATCGACCCCGAAAGGATGAAAGGCAACATCGACCTCGGCGGAATTTGAACTCAGGACGTAAAGACGAACAATATGCTGCTAAGCATTTTACTCGCCCCCTTAATAATAATAATAATAATATTAGTAGTTGTAATAATAATAAATGTAATCCGGGACCTGGCTTGGTTAATCCAAGGCAAAAGTTTTCGTCCTTCATCACTTCAGTTTGACCTTCTGCCTCGGAATTTCTTTCTTTTTTTTTCTCTGTCGTTTCGTTTCTTTTATCTTCCCTTCTTTCATGAAGGATAAACAATCCAAAACATAGGAACATTCCTTTGCTTCTTAACTCTTCCATTTTCTTTTTACTTTTCTTTTCTTTGGTGAAGGGCACAGTTCGAAACGTCAGAATATATCTGTATATTCCCTAATTCTTTCCTCTCTTATTTTCCTTGTTCCAGGATAACCCCAAACGTAAGAACACTCTTTTAAATCCTTTTCTTCTCTCTCTCTGTCTCTTTTGATGAAGGATGATCATTCCTAGCTGTAATACACTTATTTTTCTATTCTCTTTTCTTTTCCAAAACGGATGCACGTCTCTCTTTTCCTTAATTCTTTTTCTGCAATTCTCTGCGATGGAAATCATTTCAGTAAAAACATTTCTCTTTTTCACTCCAGCCTTGAACTCCTTTTGTAACTTTATATTTCCGTTCTTCGTTTCTTTACTTTCTGCCTAAAATACTTCTTTGGACATTTCCTTTTTTTTTATAAATAAGGTATGATTTAAGGTAGAATTGGCTGCTATTTCTAGCGTATTGAGGGATCATATTGTAAAAGGGCAATCTGTACGTTTCAGCTGCTGTTGTCCATGTTGTTGTTGTTACTCTTGTAGTTATTTAGTTCCAAGTTGAACCTAATTGACCATTATTCCATTAGTGATTATTCTAGACATTTTAAAACTGATGAAATACTTACGGTGTTTAATAAAATGAAGTAGCATGAAACAATTGTACCACTCTACCTCTTGCAACCCGATGATTATACCAAATACTTCCAGCTTCAAACCCACCATTTCGGACAACTTCTACAACTTGGTCAGGCCACCATTTCTTCTGCTTTCCTTGGGTCATCATGGGACATTCTGCAACAATGTGTTCCATTATTTTTCATCCCAAATTCCACACACTCTATCATGACCATCATCATCACCATCATCATCATTATCATCATCATCATCATTAACGCAGCGAGCTGGCAGAATCGTTAGCACGCTGGGCGAAATGCTTACCGGTATTTCATCGGTCTTTACGTTGTGAGTTCAAATCCCACCGAGGTCGACTTTGCCTTTCATCCTTTCGGGGTCGATAAATTAAGTATCAGTTGCCAACTGGGTCGATCTAATCGACTGGCCCCTTCCCCCCCCCCAAATTTCGGGCCTTGTGCCTATAGTAGAAAAGATTATATTTTTTCATCAAAGACGGCAAGCTGGCAGAATCGTAAGCGCGCTGGGTGAAATGCTTAGCGGTATTTGGCCGGTCGCTACTTTCTGAGTTCAAATTCCGCCGAGGTCAACTTTACCTTTCATCCTTTCGGGGTCGATAAATTAAGTATCAGTTGAACACTGGGGTCGATGTATTCAACTAGTCTCCCCTCAAAAAAAAAAAAAAAAAAAGGTTGCAAGCCTCGTATCTTTAAGAGAAAGGATTATTATGATGAGTGATTGGCAGAATTGTGAGAGCGTCAGACAAAGTGAAAATCGATATTTAGTTACGGTTTTTATGTTGTGAGTTCAAATTCCACCATTTGCCATTCATCCCTCGGGGGCCAAAAACATAAAGTACCACTCATGTATTGAAGTCGATGAAATCAACTAAGCCCCCTCCCCATTCAAAATGTCTAAATCAGAAACCATTAATTATGACAACGAAAGTTTTTGTACTTGTAAATCTTGATTCCGAAAAAGGGCTAAATTCTTCGTATTCTCCTTGTCGTCGTCGTCGTCATTACCACCACCACCACCACCATCGCCATCACCATCATCATCATCATCATCATCATCATCATCAAGGCCATTATAGAATTTTTTGCTTTATTCACATACGTTTTTATTTCCTCCAATAGAGTTGGTTATTTTCTATCTCTCTTTTGTCACAGAAGCACTTATCTGTTGTACAATTACAACAACCTATTCATTTCTCGATATATTTATTTGTTCAATGTAGTTATTATTGTTCGATATTTTTATTATTCTCTGCACATTAATGAAATGTCCGATTTCATTTTCAGTCAGAAATGACACGAATGCAGACGTCTTTCATAATTTCTGACCGGAGATGGGACCTTGGCTAAGTGGTTGAATAATCCAACATCATGTCAGAGATGTTAGTTTTATTTGTATGAAACGGTGTCAGGCGGCGAGAATCGTTGGTGCGCCGGACAAAATGCTTTGTGGATTTTACACACTGAGTTGAAATTTGCGTTTTCATCTCTTTCGGGGTCGATAAAATAAATAGTGGCAGAACTCTGGGGGTTGATGTAATAGACTTGTCCCTCCCTTAAAGCTTCTAGCCCTTGTCCTTTTCGAAGAAAGAATTATTACCAAACAAAATCTCACTAATATGAATCAACCACTTTGATAACAAACGCTAATGTTTTTGGACAAGTCCAGCTCGGCGAAAGGAAGTTATACCTTTCTTCACCTCTCTTGAATTTCATTTCCTCTTCGGCTTATACGTATTCTGAATAACAACTTAACTTTGACTTAAATTTACTTAAAATATAAATATCGTTGTCTTTGAGCTTTTGAGCTATGCTGATGACGTGTAAAGATATCGAAACATGCACCTATAAATAATGGAGAAAAAAAGAAAAAGAATAAAATGTAACTCTACCTTCACCCTATGGTTTATCTTGTGTATTAGTACAGATGGTAGGAGGGAAAAGTCCCTTTCACTCACCAATTTTCAACTGGATTCGAACATTCACCGAATGTTTTACATTGAGAAATAAATAACAACTACTTCTATTTAAAAAAAAAAAATTAGAAATTAACTTTATTTTTAATTTCCGGTTTCCCCTGTTATAATTTGAAACCGCGCGGCCAGGGGACCGGGAAGTCTTGTATAAAACAAATGGAGGACAGGACTTTTTATTTTGAAAAGAAGAAAGAAAAAGAGATAACACTATTTTAAAAATAGAGAGAAGTCATTTTCTTTACTGGAAGGAAAATTATATGTCACGTGAATGACACTAAAATACTACACACACTCGCACGTACACAAACACGTACACATACATATATATATATATAAAGATGTATACACTCATTTTATATATATATATATATATATATATATAAATATGCATCCAACCATCCAGTCATCCATGCATACACATATATATTATATATACACATACGTGTACGTGTGTGTGTGTATACGCATATACATTTATATGTATGATGTACACACACACATATGTATGCATATATATATATATGTGTGCATAAATATATGTATATATATATATACACACATATATATATATTTATATATACTAGTGTGGTAATGAAAAGTGACATCCAATATTTGGTGTGGTTGTCTTTCATTTAACAATGTGTCTATGTATCAGCTTTCTTTCGATCTATGTATCTACTGTCTCTCTCACTTTCTCACTTTCTCTCTAAATTCCTCTGCATCCCTCCTCTCTCCCGCTTCGCCACTCACTTTTTCCTTTCAAGTAAGTGTGACACACACCACAGGTACGGACGTACAAAACAAGTTGGCGTATCAATATTATTGGGTACTTTTTGGTTATCTCACCCCTATTAAAAAATTGCCATTAAAACTGGGTTATCTTCCCGCTCAAAAATCGAGTTAATGTGGCGACAACAGATTGGATTAAAAGAGTTCGATCCTTTTGATTCAATGTCTCAACACATTATCGACATTTGGCCTCCTTTGTAGGAATGTTATGATTTATTATAAAAATAGTAGCAAGTTCAGTAAGATGTTTAATTTTTTCAGTTTTCATGTTTATTAAATTTTTCCTTTTTTTTTTCTGTTTTATTGGCGTTTAAACAACTTTTTCGGTTGAAGGAGATAACCAAAAGTACCGATATTTCTCGTAAAACGGGGGAAATAACCCAAATTTTTTAATGGGGGGTAAGCTGGGGGAGGGGAGAAGACCAGTTAAAAAACCCCAACTCTATACGTGTTGAATGGGCGTTGTTTTTAAATAAGACAAAAGCATTTCTCCTAGGTACGAAAATGATGTAAGGTGAGCGAGATAAATGAAGCCAGCGTGGTTAATACAAAACTAGTTTCACGTTCAATGTACAAACTCAATATATATCAATTTTAAAAAAATAATTTAATTGAAATAAGTACATACAACGATCTTCAGTTGTATACTCCATATTTTATGAAAAAATATGCAAACTTTCAAATATATATTTACCTTCATTTATCCACATCGATTCGTAACTCATGGTATACAATAGTTTGAAATAGTAAAAGAAAGAGAAGACATGCTTCTTCTTTCTTATTCGAATACGCTTCTAATCTGTCGCTGGGCCGATAGCGGCCAATTGTGTGTGTGTGTGTGTGTGTGTGTATATATATATATATTATATATATATATATATATAGCAAAATTTAGATTCAGATGAATATGGTACTTAAGTTAAAGGCACCAGAATTTGGTATGGTATTATCCATATAAATCAAATGGGGTGATTATAATCAAAATAAGCAACAAGGATATCCAAGGTAGTGTAGTACAATCGTTTCATGCTACTTCATTTTATTAAACACTGTAAGTATTACATCAGTTTTAAAATGTCGAGCAATCTTCAGCCACATATAGAATTTTTCAATTAGGATAACTGGAAAATTCTATATGTGGCTGAAGATTGCTCGACATTTTAAAACTGATGTAATACTTACAGTGTTTAATAAAAAAAACACGTTGAATTTACGCTTAAAATCATAATTTTATGATTTTATGGTTTATGATTTTAAGCATAAATTCAATGTGTTTTGTATGCAACGCTGATTTTTATATATTTGTATATTTTATATGATGTTTATTTATTTATATATTATTATATACTTTTAAACGTCGAGCTGGCTTTGTATCTGTTCTCTAGATATAAATGACTATATGAATATATGTATGTGTTTGATCTTTCTGTGGATTTTGTAATGTTCCTTTTGTTGCTGCTCACATTGCCTCCGCTCAGATTAACAAGTGGTATATATATATATAGGCGCAGGAGTGGCTGTGTGGTAAGTAGCTTGCTAACCAACCACATGGTTCCGGGTTCAGTCCCACTGCGTGGCACCTTGGGCAAGTGTCTTCTACTATAGCCTCGGGCCGACCAAAGCCTTGTGAGTGGATTTGGTAGACGGAAACTGAAAGAAGCCCGTCGTATATATGTATATATATGCGTGTGTGTGTTTGTGTGTCTGTGTGTGTCCCCCTAGCATCGTTTGACAACCAATGTTGGTGTGTTTATGTCTCCGTTACTTAGCGGTTCGGCAAAAAGAGACCGATAGAATAAGTACTGGGCTTACAAAAGAATAAGTCCCGGGGTCGAGTTGCTCGATTAAAGGCGGTGCTCCAGCATGGCCGCAGTCAAATGACTGAAACAAGTAAAAGAGTAAAAGAGTAAAAGAGTAAAAGAGTATATATATATATATATATGTATAAGGGTGGAAAGGAACACACGAGTTGATATATATGAAAAAACAAGTCAAAAATAGAAAATGCTAAGATAATTTTATAGTGAATCTTTCAGTACCGGTTTCGGTCATTTTGAGACCTTTTCAACTGTAACGATTAAATAATTAAATTTAGAAAAATTAGAAGAAAAGTTTTTTTAAAAGAATGTTTCTATAGTAGTGTTCAGATATAAGTAGCATTCTGCCTTTCTCTGACTCCCTTGTTTGCACTTGTGTGTTCGAGGTCGTATATATATATATATATATATACACATACAAATAAGAAAATGGAAAAACAAATTTAGTTTGTTCATCAACTTTCGGATATTATAATGTTGGATTATTTATTCATTTAACATAATGAGAACATTATCCAACAGTATATTGGATAAATGCTATCCCATAGTGGGTTACACCCGTAACCCCTATCTTACTTTGTACTATATATATATATATATATATATACATATATATATAAAACACAAGTAGACCCGTCTTTCTATTTATAGTCCCTCCGACCCCGACTTTGGTCTCCCCCCTCGATCCCCTGTTGTTATCTTTGTGTGTGCTAGGAGTCGAAAGAGACTGTGGTGGCGGCGACGGGAGGGGCTGTGGTGGCGGCGACGGGAGGGGCTGTGGTGGCGGCGACGGGAGGGGCTTTGACTGATATGGGTGAAGTGAGGGTCAAGGGTTAGTGCGTCACGTGATACCTGCTATCTCTATAGAAACCGTATATAAACAGACTAATTAGTGGATAAATGTTGTTTTTGTAACTTGTTATTTAAGACGATTGGAGAAACGTGATGACAACCATACACTAGCACACACACACACACACACACACACACGGACACACACACACACAACACACACACACACACACACACACACACACACACACACACACACACACACACACACACGGACACGGACACACAAACACTTTCTCTCTCTCACGCACACACATCCACGCTATGCGTACTATTACACACATATATATGTTTGTAGTCTCTCTCTCCCTCTCTCTTTATCTCTATGGATATGTGTGTGTGTGTGTGTGTACCTACATACGCACATACATACAAAGATGCACACATACGTGGTCATATCAAAAAGTTCCCGGATTAGTTATGTTTAATAAAAAAATTATTTATTTACCTAAGTTTTAACTTAATCTCCTTCGAAATAATCACCTTGCGCAGCAGTACACCAGTGCAACATTCGTGTCACTTTCGGAATCTAGCCTGGGAGTCTAGGATCTTCTGCGATTCGCTCTTGAACTCGACAACGGTGTTTAAACGGCGATCTTTGAGATGTATTTTCATTTTGGGGAAGTGATGGACGTCCGAATAGGGGGGACGCGGAAGCGATGCCATGTTGGATTTGGCGAGAGACTCACGAGTGAGGAGAACTCGGTGACACGATGCATTGTCATCGTGAAGAATCCAATTCTTCGCAGACGTTAGGATTTCTTGCAAGGATTCCAGACGACAGACCAATAACATCAGCAATGGTCGTTGTCTTCTGACGATCCTCATACCCAAGCTGATGAATTTTCTCCCCATTTCCGGGGGTGACGCTCGCGGCAGGGCTTCCGGATCGCTCATCGCCTTCCGGGGATGGTCTTCCGCTTTTGAAGCGCCCCTACCTCTCGAAACATTGCATACGACCCGTTGCCCCGCCGCCGTAAAAGCTTCCTGAAACATGCTCAATGTCTCAACAAAATAACCTTGGAAAACATTGAGTGAAATCATCACCGTTACAATATATTAACATAAGAAATAAATTATGCGATGACGGGAACGGGTAATAGTGTGGTATGGAGACATGGAGACCCCTGCAAATATGGTCTTTCTTGTAGCTGGCGCCAGAGAGGCAGGGTATCAATGCCCGAGTTTGTAAAAGCAAACGGCAATGATGAGGCGTGGCTGTGTGGCAGGGAGTTTGCCTCCCAACCACATAGTTCCGGGTTCGTTCTCATTGCGTAATTCCTTGGAAAAGTGCTTTCTGCATATAATAAAAGGGGCCCCCGGCTGACAATAGCCTTGGGAATAGGCGAAAACTGAAAGAAGCCTGTCGGCGCGCGTGTGTGTGTGAGAGCGTCCCACCACCGCTTGACAATTAGCGTTAGCTTTTTTTACGTCCCTATAACCTAGCAATTCGGCAAAAAAGACTGATAGAATAAGTACTAGGCTAAAACAAAACAAAAAAAAAAGTACTGCAGTCGATTTATTCGACTAAAACATTCGATGTGGTGCCCCAGTATGGCCGCAGTCCCGTGAATGAAACAAGTAAACGGTATAGGATTAAAAAAATCCCTTTACTTTCAACTTGTTTCAGAGAGAGAGAGAGAGCGAGAGCGAGAGAGAGAGAAAGAGGGAGGAGAGAGAGAGGGAGAGAGAGAAGGAGAGAGAGAAAGAGGGAGAAGGAGAGAGAGATAAAATACTAAATATATATATATATATATATATATAGAGAGAGAGAGAGAGAGGGAGAGAGAGAATGCTTCCTTAATGTTCTGTGCTTTTTCTTTCAAAATATAATCGATCGAGTTAACTCTTACCCCGAAATAATGGACGATCGAGTTATCTCCCCTGAAATAGTCAAACGTTAACAGAAAAATCAGTCGGAAAAGTTTGGTTTAAGAGATTTAATTTCCACTTGGAATTGTCACACGGGTAAATAGGCGAGTGGATATAATCGTTGGTTCATTGATTGCCCATGGTCTGATGCCGTAAAAATAGCGGTTGACGAAGTCTGTTGATGGACGCCTTCCTTGAAAGTACAGTAATACCTGACTTTGCAAAAACCTGCTTTAAAAGACTCCGGGTTTACGAGTTTTGTTTTTCAGCTCACTTTTGTATGGTGAACTGGAATTTTCCAAGCTCGAGATCCCAATCGCGAATGAAGAGCAAACGTTTCTACTACCATAACAAATGCTTCTGCGGGTTACCCAGAATTTTATGGAGTGAAAAAACGCTTCTTCTAAGCAAACAAATCCAGATTTGTTTTTTTATAAAGAAATCTACAAGTCCGTCTACGAGTGCTTGTGAATCGGCGATCGCGTCTACAAGTGATGGTGTGTGCGAGTGAAAGGGATTCAGAAAACGATAATAATAATAATATTTTATATTATAAATGATCTTGACATTCCTTTTACTTTACATAAAATATTCTTTACATTCTGCCGCTGTTTTATTGCCATTCGTTGACGAGTATTATAAATTTTATAGGTAAAATATGTTTTGGGAAACGATTTACGATTTATAACATTGCTGCTATGGGAAATTATTGCTCTGCTTTACGAGTTTTCACTTTACGAGTGGTCTCCGGAAACAAATTAATTCGTATATCGAAGCATTACTGTATAAAGATATGAATGGGGGGGGGGAAGAGAACCGGGAAGTGTGGGTGGGGGGATACTAATTTTAAAAGAAATATGGTTGAAATCTTATTCACAATAAGATGGTGAAGGTGCGTGGCTCAGTGGTTAGGGTATTTGGCTCACGGTCTTAAGGTCGTGAGTTCAAGCACTGGTGGCACAATGTGTCCTTGAGCAAGACACTTTATTTCACGTTGCTCTACTCCATTCAGCTGGCAAAAGGGAATTGTACCTGTAATTCAAACGGGGCCAGCTATGTCACATTCTGTGTCCAACTGAATCTCCCTGAGAACTATGTGAAGGGTATACGTGTCTATGGAGTACTCAGCCACTTGCACGTTAATTTCGCGGCCAGGCTGTTCTATTGATCGGATCAACTCATCGTCGCAATCGACGGAGTGCCAGTTATGTAAAATTTAATTTCATTGCAACCAATTAAGGTAAAGCGTTAATAATTGTCGTTTTCTTCTTGAGTGAATTTTCATGACACAGAAAGAAGTTTTTAGAGTTTGGCAAAGCGACGGGGGTGGGGGTGGGGGACAATTAGACAATAAGATGGCCGCCATGTTTATAGAAAGCGAATTTAACCGATTGCTCATTGGTAAATCCCACGAACTAAATGTGTTTAAGACTTGTGACGCATTTAAGCGAAAAGTGAGGGAGAGAGAAAGATTGAGAGTGAGAGGGGGAGGGAAGGAGCGTGAGGGAGAGGGAGATAGAAGGTGAGAGTGACACTGAGAGAAGGAGAGAGAGGAGAAGGAAAAGAAAGAAGGGAGAGACAGGAAGAGAGGGAGTGAGAGTGTGAGAGGGTTAAGAGAAAGAGGGAGAGTGGGAAAGAGTGAGAGAGAGGGAAAGAGAAGTAGACAGGGGGTGAGAGAGAGGTGAGCCAGAGGGTGAGAGAGAGAGAGAGAGAGAGAGAGAGAGAGAGCATGGTGTAAGTGGTGAAACGTCGAGGTACAAGTATTTGATCGTTCAGTTTAATTCAAAGTTGATCTTATTGAATGAGTTAGAAATCAGTGAAAGAAAATAGAAACTAAAAGCAACTAAATGCATCTCTGCAACTCATTGAAGCTGCTTCTTTATATGGAATCACCAAAGTGCCATAAACTGAGTCTAACAACTGAACCAATGTTGAAACATCTTCACAAATATCCGTAGCACATCCAACACGACGAATTCTTTCTTTCCTCTCTCAACAAAACATAGCAAACTTTAGTAAATATATTTCAGTGTTTCAGCATTCTGCTTCCATACAAAAGGTGTTGTTTAATTGCATGTGGCAGGATCGATGGGGCGGAAGATTTTGATTTTAATTCTGTTATTAAGTCCTAATATGTCTATGACATTTAAAAGTAGGTGTAATATGCAGGACGGGGCTGGCTGTGATGACTCTCTTGACTCTGTTATTTGTGGTGGCTTTGTACGGACGCTTGTTAACCAGAAGACTCTCCATGCACCATCTTCTGTGTCAGGAGTGAAAAGAAAGTGTTGTTTGATCACAGCTATTTGTCATGCATTTGCATATCACCTGTTTTTATGAAAGTAGGTGATATGTGTGCTGTCCTTCTTTGATGAGTTTGTGTAGATCTGTCTGATACATTCAGTGTTGGCTAACCCCGCCCACATATATATATATGCTAAAGTAGTATAAGTATGTAAGTTGAAGCAAAACACTATTTATACTCCAGTAATTTACGAATTGAACTAGCTGTAAAGAATGTGTTGCATGCACAGTTTGACCTCCCCAGTTACTTAATTCTTTAGTAATATTGAGTTTATAAGAAGTGTCTTAATGGATAGTTAAAGAGGGTACTCAGTTGCAATGGTGAAGGCCTATCAATCCAGAGATATTCAATAAATCTTAAATGGACTTTAATGGAAATTTTATTTTATAAGTTATTGCATTTGTGACTAAAAGTTTGCTCACGTTTTATATTGATAGCTTCACTTGGACGACTGCAATCGATTAGTTTGACGTGTCACAATTTCTGGTTTTAGTGTCTCTATACCTTATATTCATACTTACTTTACAATTATATTAGGAATGGGTTTAAGTGAATGTATAGACTTGTTTAGACAAGAAAATCATACATCATCATGATCATGATCATCATCATCATCGTTTAATGTCCATTTTCCATGCTGGCATGGGTTGGACGGTTTGACAGGAACTAGTTAGCTGGGGAGCTGTCCAGAAATTAATGCATTCATATTCAATAAACCAAGTTAATTGTTAGTTTTTTCCCTCATCCTCTCTCATCATAAACAGCCATTAACGACAGGGATGGTGGTTGAACAAAAATTAATATAAATATAGTAAAATTTCATCATAAACAATTTTTACCCCCATCCACTCCCCAAAACAAACAAAACAAAAAAAGGACAAAAAGCTACTATCAGAATGTATCTTACAGGGATGTACACTGCAGCAAATATCGTTGTATTTCACATGTACACACACATACATACAGACATACATACACGCATACATAC
>NW_021834355.1:5000-7500 GCF_006345805.1 Octopus sinensis
GGAATATGTAACGGAAGACCGGGTGAAGAATGGAAGACTGGAAGGCAGCTAGGAAGAAGGATTTTGCGGGGAGAGAGAAGAATGATAATAGGAGGGGGAAATACCGAGGAAGGAGTGTGAGAAAAAAAGAAGGTAAATATAGATAGAAGGTAACAGAAATATTTTTCTTTTATTGCTCACAGGGAGCATAGAGGGGACAAACAAGGACAGGCAAAGGGATTAAGTCGATTACATCGACCCCAGTGAGTAATTGGTACTTATTTAATCGACCCCCGAAAGGATGAAAGACAAAGTCGACCTCGGCGGAATTTGAACTCGGTACGCAACGGCAGTCAAAATACGGCTAAGCATTTCGCCCGGCGTGCTAACATTTCTGCCAGCTCGGCACCTTTAGAAGAGACAATATTCTTTTCTACTCTATGTACAAGGCCCTAAACTTTTGGGGAGGGGCCAGTCGATTAAATCGACCGCAGTACGCAACTGATACTTAATTTATCGACCCCGAAACGATGAAAGGCAAACTCGACCTCGGAGGAATTTGAACTCGGAACGCAACGGCAGTCGAAATACCTATTTCTTTACTACCCACAAGGGGCTAAACACATAGAGGACAAACAAGGACAGACAAACGGATTAAGTCGATTACATCGACCCCAGTATGTAAGTGGTACTTATTTAATCGACCCCGAAAGGATGAAAGGCAAAGTCGACCTCGGCGGAATTTGAACTCAGAACGTAGCGGCAGACGAAATACCGGTAAGCTTTTCGCTCGGCGTGCTAATGTCTCTGCCAACTCGCCGCTTTAGGTATAAGAAATATTGAAAGAATACAGAGAATAGAATGTCGCACAGACAGATAGACAGAAAGACAGAGAGAGAGAGGCGGGGAATGAGCAAGTGGGTGAGTGATAGTAAGGATTAGTATAGGGAGAAATAAAGATACATATATACATAACAGTAGGAAAAATGAAAAGAATTGAAAGAGAGGGTGAAGGAGATAAGAAGAGACTTTAGATTAATTGCAAGAAAGAGAAACATGGTTCAACCCTCCCTACAACATTCATGTAATCACATTAGCAAGGAATTTCCTGGCTTTGTTAAATGAACAATCATTCATAAATATTGGAATCTCTTTAACAGGACATGGTTGGGTGTTGGTTACATTTGCCTGGGTAGCATTACTTCCCAAATCTCCATAAACTATTCCCCCTTTTGTTAGCAGCAATAAGAAAACTTTAACAGCAATAAAGAAAACTTTCCAGTTTTATATAACTGGTAACAATCCCCACCGCTGTCAGTTGCGGTACACGCTGTCCAAGATTGAAGCAAAAGTGTAACATATTTGAATGACTTTCATGAGACGGATGATCCATTCTCATAGATTTTCTCTTCTTTGCACCCTCCCTCCCATCTGCTGTAAGCTTTTCACAAATATTCCCAGCGTGCATCTTTAATGCCATTCTAATCCACTGCCAACAATGCAACGACTGCGCCCATGATTGTCTAAGTAAGAACCCTGCTTTGTAACTACGTGATATCATGTTCGATTCTGCTAGACAGCATCTTGGACATGTGCGTCGGATACAGAAACAAGTCTTGGGTAACTGATTTTTATTATTGCCTCGGACTGACCCAAGATTTGATAGGAAAATTACAGAGAAAGTAACTGTCTGACTGAATATACTCGTAATTTAAATCTGCAGCGTTGATTATTTTTGTCATTAGATTAAAGCGGCACGTGCCTGTAAAATGTTCAGCCGCTATTAGTTCAATTCAAGGAGCAGGCAGTGCTGTTGTTTACACAAATAAAAACTCACCGTCGAAAGCGACAGGGAGTCATTTATCCACAAGCGCGCGCACACATATATTTGTATGGATACACATACATTCGCGCACATACTAACATACATTGGAGTTGCAAACGAGAAAGAAAGTACTCAATGCTGGTGCAAAAGTATATTCGTTTTACTTTTATCATCCGGTAACATAGCTCAAAACTATCCACCACATGCAACAGAGTTCGGTACCATTACCAATTTAATCGCCGATTCCTAAATGATACAAGAGTTTGTATTCATTACATAATATTAGAGATGGTCATCAGGTGGCGAGCTGGTAGAATCGTTAGCGCGCCGGGCAAAATGCTTAGCAGCATATCTTCTGTTTTAACGTTCTGAGTTCAAATGCTAACGGGGTCAACTTTTGCCATTCTTCCTTTCGGGGTCGATAAATGAAGTACCAGTTGAACTCTGAAATCGATGTAGTAGATTATCTCCAATCCCCCAAATTTCAGGCCTTGTGCCTATTGTGGAAAGGAATATTTGTGGTGGTCATGGGAAGTGATAAACCATGAATGGTGAAGAAATGTAGAAAAGCAATGACTTGAGAGAAAGCTAAAGAAAAAGAAGGAAAATGAAAGAGAAAGCTTATTGCAGGGTAAAGTTGAAGAAATCTGAACCAGGCTTCTTTTATTCTTTTACTTGTTTCAGTCATTAGACTGC
>NW_021834355.1:12500-25000 GCF_006345805.1 Octopus sinensis
ATCTCCGTTTCCTTCTTCGTTTAATATTCTACAACAATGTCTGGTCTCCGAGCATCAATCGCTCTCTAGTCTCCGAACATCAATCACGCCTACTATTACCATTACCATTATTATTATTATTATGATCATCATCATCATCATCATCATCATCATCATCATCATCATCATCATCATCATTATCATCAACAACATCATCATCATCTTCTTCCTCATCATCTTCATCATCATCACTTTTATTTTTAAAAACCTGTGTTACTTGAGAGAAGTTTCGTTTCTACGGTATCAACGTTTAAAGACACCGAACCGAACGCATTCAAGTTGAAAATATCTTCACGTAATAAACTTAATTGATGTATAATTTACTTAGACGCTCCATTTTCTTAATACTGATCATATTTAATTTTGTGCAACGTGAGACAAAATGAGAGGACAACATCTTTTGAAATTGGGCATAAGCTATAAAATGATATAGTTTTACTTGTTTCATTCATCGGACTGCGGCCATGCTGGGGCACTACATTGAAAGTTTTGGTCGAACAAATTACCCGAGTAAAATTATATATATTTTTAAAGTCTGGTACTTATCATTTCGGCCTCCTGTACTGAAGAGCTACCTCGCAAGGAGATAAATAACCCAACACCGGTTGACAAGCAATGGTGAGAGGACATACACAAAGACAACAACACACACACACACACCACACACGCACATCCATGTAGATGATAGAAAGACGCCGAGAGAGACAGACAGACACAAAATAGACAAATAGACAGACAGACAGACAGACAGATAGACAGACAGACAGATAGACAGATAGATAGACAGATAGACAGATAGATAGATAGAAGATAGATAGATAGATAGGACGGATATCCTCACAGTTTCTGTCTACTAAATTTCCCCACAATGCATTGGTCGGCCCGGGGCCCATAGTTAAAGACATTTCTATTTCTTTAGTACCCACAAGGGGCTAAACACAGAGAGGACAAACAAGAACAGACAAACGGTAACTGGTACTTATTTAATCGACCCCGAAAGGATGAAAGGGAAAGTCAACCTCGGCGGAATTTGAACTCAGAACATAAAGACAGACGAGATATCGCTAAGCTTTTCGCCCGGTGTGCTAACGATTCTGCCAGCTCGCCGCCTTACCCATTGTAAAAGACATTTACCCAATGTGATGCGCAGTGGCGACTGAACCTGAAACCGTACGGTTGCAAAACAGGCTTCTTAACCACACAGCCGTGATAGTTTTAAAAATACTGGATGGCCACGACAGGATTGTCCTTTTTCATAAGTCCGTTCTCTCTGAACTGACCTGGGGCTTGACACCGAAGTCATCACCCCGATTTCACAATGGAAACTTTGATTAATTTTGTAGCAGTTGTTGTTGTTGATGCAACTCATGGTGGTGGTGGTATTGGTGGTGGTGGTGATGGTGGTGGTGCTGGTGGTGGCAGTGGTGCTGGTGGTGGTGGTGGTGGTGGCAGTAGTGGTGGTGGTGGTTGGTGGTGGCAGTGGTAGCGGTGGTGGCAGTAGTGGTGGTGGTGGTGGTGGTGGCAGTTGTGGTGGTGGCAGTGGTAGTGGTGGTGGTGGTGGCAGTGGTAGTGGTGGTGGCAGTAGTGGTGGTGGTGGTGGTGGTGGCAGTGGTAGTGGTGATGGCAGTGGTGGTGGTGAGGTGGAGGATGTTTTCTGTTGTCGTTTAGCCCAAGGCCAGCCTTGATTGAGCTAACATAGGATCAAAGTTCGCCCAATTTGTTTTAGTTCTGATTCGTTTTGGGTTTTTTTTTTCTTTAGGCATTGCATATCTAAGACTACATTATCCAATGATTCCTGGATAATTTTGGTGGGGTGGCGAGATCTGACTTCTATTTCTAGCAATTTGAGTTACCACATTGCGCCGTTCTCAAATTGCTGCTGGTGATGATGTCACGAAGCCGTGTCTTTAATTAAGTCTTCAAAACTTCATGTTTTTCTATGATGGAAGAGTTCCTTTGACCTCGGCTCATGTGATATTTCTCAATATCGAAAAGATGGGCCGGGTGTGGGGGGAGCAAAGAACTTCACCTCCACACTCTCACAACAGGAAATACCACCACTACTACAACTACTACTACTACTACTATTAATACTACTGTAGCTGCTACTATTTCTGCTGCTACCACTGCTACAACAACTACTACTACTATTACCACTACTACCACTACTACCATTACTACTACTACTACCACTACTAACACCACTACTATTACTACAACTATTCTGCTGCTACCATTACTACTACTACGACTATTACTACCACTAATAATACTACAATTGTTACTGCTGCTACTTCCACTACTTCCACTACTACTTCCACTACTACTGCTACTGCTACCACTACTACTACTAGTACTACAGCTACTGCTGCTGAAGCTACTTCTTCTGCTGCTGTTGCTGCTACTGCCACCACCAGTTACTAGTATTGCCACTACCGACACCACCACAATCACAGGCACCACTACCGCTACTATTGCCAACACTACAGTCTCCTGAGTTGTGTGAAGTAACCGAAAATGAAAAGCATTGCTCAAGAACATAACCTGCTACCAGGTTCAGGAATCGAACGAACGACCTCGTGATTAGGGTGCAGACATGGTTGTGTGGTAAGGAGTTTGCTTCCCAACCGCATGGTTCCGAGTTCAGTCCCACTGCGTGTCACTTTTGGCGATTGCCTTCTTTCCTCTACGATAAATCCTTGTGACTTGATTTGGCAGAAGGAAGCTAAAAGTCCGTCGCTTCTCTTTGTGTGTGTGTATGTTTGTTCGAGTGTGTATGTGTGTGTGCGTGCGTGTGCGTTTGCACGTGTGTGTTTCTGTCTGTGTGTGTGTTTGTGTCTGTGTTTGTCGCCCACCGCCGTTGGAAACCAATGTTTGGTTGTTTACGTCCCCGTAACTTAATCGTTCGGCAAAAGGGTTGAATAGAATAAGCACCAGGTTTTTTTAAAAAACCATAAGTTCTGGGGTCGATTCATTCGACAAAAAATTCTCCAAGGCGATGCCCCAGCATGGCCGCAATCAAATGACCGAAAAAAGCATAAAAGATAAAAGAAGAGCCGATCATCTCAACCACTTCGCCATGCCCCTTTATTGAGATACCTATTCGTAGCTAAAAGAATATGGGTGTTGTTGGTCTTGTGGTTATATAGCTCCTTGTCAGCCCTCATTAAACAAACCTATGCACAAAGGCGTTTCAGCCCTGACCATCTCTCATTTTATCTGCTGTAGTCTTCATATGATTGCATTCCTATTTTGAAACAACTGGATGTTAAATGAAGAAGATTTACCTGCTATTTCTTGCAGGGAGCCACTACGTTGAAGCTCCCTATTTGGCTCATGAACGCGGGCATTTGAGAGGTAAATATCTCAGTCCTGGCACCAAGTTGTATCTTTGGCAATGCACGAATTGTCAACTATTTGTGTGTACAGGCTTTATGTTGGATAATCTGACCCTTACATAAACCCTAACTTTCAATTCCGATCCATTTCCCTTTCAATCTTTTCTGATCCCTTTTAATATTACCAGTCCTTTCTGACCTACCTATAAATTGTCCGTTCTGTTTTTCTACTTTCACTTTCTCTTTCAACCTCTCTCACTGTTCTTGTCTCTCCTCTTCACTAAATCTCTACCCATTCATAACACACAAACCCATCCCAAACAATACCTAATCCTTTCTTTTTATAGACAATTCCATTCCACAAATGTGAAATGTCTTTTCCCGCTCTTTCTATACACTGTCGTCTGCTTTAGCACGCGCTGCCATATAACCTCTTTACACTATTCTACTTTTTACTTAACTCATATTTTTCCATTATCTTTTTCCTTATCATGCAATTCGCCTTGGTTCATTTTGCTTTTATTTGTTTTTATTTAGTTACTGCTATTGCTATTTTTGTTGCTATTCTTGGGTAACATTGCTGCTGCTGCCACTGCTGCTGCCACTGCTGCTGCCACTGCTGCTGTTGTTGTTGCTACTGCTGCTGCTTCTGCTATTGCTGCTGTTGTTGTTACTATCGACCACATTTCTCTTGATTCCCTTCAAGTTTGTATTTATTTCTGGTGTTGTTTTGCCTTCTTATTATATTTTTAGCTCTGATAATCTTCTATATAGCTTCTCCCCAAGCCCGCCGCCATATTTCCACATATTTCCTTCTTAAATTACCTTTTCTGTACCAAAACAAACACTTGGGCGAATAATAACGTTTTCTAACTATAGCAGCAAAAGGCCTCGGATGTGGAATAAACGGGTAAAGAAGATTAGATTGAAGCCCATTACATAACTGGTATCTATTTTCTAAGGAAGAAGGAAACACAATGTCGAGGCCGACCAAAATGGAACTCTGAATGCAAAGTGAGGTAAATATATATTTCTTTATTCCCCACAAGGGGCTAAACATAGAGAGGACAAACAAGGACAGACAAACGGATTAAGTCGATTACATCGGCTCCAGTGTGTAACTGGTACTTAATGTATCGACCCCGAAAGGATGAAAGGCAAAGTCGACCTCGGCAGAATTTGAACTCAGAACGTAACGGCAGACGAAATACGGCTACGCATTCCGCTCGGCGTGCTAACGGTTCTGCCAGCTCGCCGCCTAAAAGTGAGGTAAATATAGAATCGGCAAAGCATTTAATCCGGCAGATTTCTGATTCTGCGGTTTAAAGCAGTTTTTCATAAACAATAATAATTTGTATTGCAGAAAGCTACATATTATTGAGGAGGGATTTGGTCTTTGTAGCCAACTTCAGGTTTTTCAATATTAAGCCTCCTCCTACTGAGTGTGTCACAGCTTTAAAATAAATGAAGTGCAACCATTCGACGGTCATCAGGCCATGAAACACAACATCAAGAAGCAATGCAGGATGGAAGACAACTGTTAAAAATGGATTCCAGGGCAAATTGCCTCTTTTCGTGATATCCTGAATTACAGCCAACAACACACACTCGCTCACACACAGGTTTTTCTATGTTAAGAGGAGGTCGAAGTGTGAATTCAGAACCTGTAGAGACACAGCGGCATCTGATCTTTGTAACATATTGCAATAAGGTGTTCGCCTGATGAACAGTTGATGTTCAGCATCCAATTGCACTCCGAACATCCAATGCAGGGCATGAAAATACCCAGAATGGAAAAACGTAATTGGTATCTAGAACAGCGCTTCTTAAACCATTTTTCATCATGAGATTTTCCACGACCCCAGGTATTAAATATGCGTTTGTGAAATAACATATAGACTGAAATTCAAGTGTTTGAATTTAATTTTCGCGACCCTATTTGGGGTCGCGATCCATAGTTTAAGAAGATGCTCAGATCCCTTTAATAGTTGATCAGTTCGGTAAACAGAACGTGCATCTTTACATGAAATAAAACAATTTTCCTCTTTGTTTACATTCTTCAAATAAAGAATTGTTCTACTTCGTCCAATCCATTTTCAGGTGGACTTATGTCACATAAGCTATTATTTAAGAATTCAGCTATTTTGGTGAGGAAACATTGGCACATTTCGTTTTTTCAACCAGTAACTTTCTGAGCCAACGAGGAAGCCTCTATGTATTCCCTCGACCTACTAGAAGTAGTAGCTAAATCCTCTCCAAATCACGCCCTATTGCCTGAAAAAAAACTAAAGAACATGTTAGATAGCGTAATCCTAGATACCCCTAAAATGACAGGATGGGCACGGCTGGAATACGTTTGGTCATTCAACTGCATATTCATGATCAACCTGGCGATTAACATCAACATCATCATCATCATCATCATTAACAACAACAACAACAACCAGCAACTTTGCTTTCTATAAACTCCAAAAACTTTCCAATTGGTTATTTTTTTTTAAACCGGTTTTAGCCGGTTCTCTTTTATAGATTGGTTTTGTTGATAATACATTCAATTGTTTACGTTATTTCGAAACGTTTCTAACAACGATTTAAATATCTATTCCCCCGCCACCTACACGCACCAATCACCGCTGTCACTGTCTTTTTGTTTTCTTGATTTACTTCCAATAATCTTTAAATTCCTCAGAATTATGTCTGATTTAATCAATCTTTAAGTCGCCATTTAGTTTTAAATAAAATCGTTTTGCTTCAGTCGCATAGAGAATTGTATGTTTTGGTCTCTCGCGGGTTTATCTCTGTTGAAGATTCTTCAGTTTAATGGTTCGGTCATAGATGTTTCTACCGTACCATTTCAGTCAATACTGGAACTATTTTATATTACACAGTTTCAATGTTTACAGCAACGAATATTTTAATATCTTTACAATACACTTTCCATCTTTTCAAGTTCGAGTTGTACAAAGCATAAACTGGCGTCAATGTATTACTAATGACAATTTATACGGAAACTTACCTAAGATAACAAATGCTCAAAAACTTCTACGATTTGCAAGCCAGCAATTCTGGAGAAGGAAAAGTCGATTAGATCGACCCCAATGTTCAACCGGTACTTATTATATCTCAAAAGTCGACCTGAGGACATAAGGGCGGACGAAATACCTGTTTCTTTACTATCCACAAGGGGTTAAACACAGAGGGGACAAACAATGACAGACAAACGGATTAAGTCGACTATATCGACCCCAGTGCGTAACTGGTACATAATTTATCGACCCCGAAAGGATGAAAGGCAAAGTCGACCTCAGGAAAATTTGAACTCAGAACGTAACGGCAAACGAAATACATATTTCTTTACTACCTATACCTACAGGGGGTTAAACACAGAGGGGACAAACAATGACAGACAAACGGATTAAGTCGATTATATCGACCCCAGTGCGTAACTGGCACTTATTTAATCGACCCCGAAAGGATGAAAGGCAAAGTCGACCTCAGCGGAATTTGAACTAAGAACGTAACGGCGGACGAAATACCGCTAAGCATTTTGTCCGGCGTGCTAACGATTTTGTCAACTCGCCGCATTTGCCGTCACATCAATATTATCCAATTGTGACCTCCTCTTACTGTTTGTATCTCAGTTTTAAAATAAATGAAGCGTAACCATTCGACTAAAAGGATTGGCTAAGAGATGGTCATCAGGCCATTAAACACAACATCAAGAAGCAATCCAGGATGGAAGACAACTGTTGAAAATGGATTCCAGGGCATCTACACAAACATCGTACACATATACAAATAAAAATACAATCTTTAATCTATTTGCAAACGTCCTATTATCCACAAACACGGACACACACACACACACACACACACACATTCATTTTCAATCTCTCAATCTCTTTTCTTTCTCTCTGTTTCTCTTTCTCACTATCGATGTAGTATGTATAGACAGACAGGCATGCAGGCAGACAGACAGACAGACAGATAGATAGATAGACAGATAGATAGATAGATAGATAGATAGATAGATAGATAGATAGATAGATAGATAGATAGATAGATAGATAGATAGATAGATAGATATATACGTTTCTTTATTGGCCACACAGAGCTGCACACAGATGGGACAAGTTACAAGGTAGAGCTTTTCTTTTGGGGGATGAAAAAAACAAAAAACAAAAGAAACAAAAAAAGGGGGTGGCGTAGGTTTTCGATCAATAGATAGATAGATATATAGATAGATAGATAGATAGATAGATAGATAGATAGATAGATAGATAGATAGATAGACAGATAGATGGATAGATAGATAGATAGATAGATAGATAGATAGATAGATAGATAGATAGATAGATAGATAGATAGATAGATAGATAGATAGATATGTTTCTTTATTAGCCACACAGGGCTGCACACAGATAGAACAAATTACAAGGTAGAGCTTTTCTTTTGAAGGTTTAAAAAAAAAAAAAAGGAAGGGGGAGTTCGATCAAAAGGGATCGTAAAAGGAGAGAAGAGACAAAAAAAGGGGGGTTAAAAAAAGGGGGAGAAGAAAAAAAAATTGATCAATAGGGATCGTTATCACAGAAATGTCAATATGAAGTGTAAAGGGGAGGACAGGTGAGGTTTACCCGTGGAAAGAAAAGCCTACGGAAAAGACCACGGTAACCTCGGTCAATGGTCACATGTTATATTTCTTTTTTTTTTTTTTTTTTTTTGCGAATAAGCAACTCTCTGTTTTCAATTTATGGGTTCATAGGATCATGCTCAAGGTTGCTTCGTCATTCATACGTGCCATTCTTGCTACATTCACCCATCTTTTTTTAAACATTCGCTAGACAAAACTTGCCTCTCTACTCTCACTTTCCTTTTCAAGTGGTACTTGAAGAAGTGATGAGAGATTGACCAGAGAGGAAAGTGTTTGTCTCCAATCCTTTCAGACGCGTCCCCAGATACATTCTTTCGCCATAGCCACAAGGATGATAAAAATAGCTCTTCCTTCCCGTTTGAAGGAAGGAGGCGTGACAATATTGACGATAGACTCAGCTGATAAACCGACTCGTCCCACACGTGACAGCAGTTGTTCGACATAAGCCCACAGGTCGGAATTGTTGGACACTGCACGAGTGCGTGCAGAACGGTTTCGTCGCTCTGACCGCATCTCGGGCAGGTCGGCCCCGTGTTTCTCGAGCCGTGTCTGTAGAGCTTATCCCGAACGGGTAGCGCTTCTCGGTAGCACTGCCAGGCCAGGGATCTCTGGAAGTTGTCCATGGGCCCTGGCCCGAAAGTCGTCCTGAACAGGCGGGTCAGGTACTCTTCGTCGACGTCCAGGTTCGCCCCGAGCTCGTCGTCGTACCTCCCCTCCACTAAACCCCTATAGAATGCTTTGGTTGTATTGAAGTCACTCAAGGTCGACCCAGGACGGCAGAGTTGCTTGAGAGCAACGCGACACTAGATAGATAGATAGATAGTTTCTGTGTTCCTCTCTGTTGAAGAGCGTAGGCTCGAAACGTAAAAGACTCAATCACTTCCCCGAGTGTTAAACTTAATACATATGTTTGTTGTTTACACGCCCGTCTACGTTTTTTGTTGATGTTGAAATTTCAGTGAAGGATCTAGGTTAGAAACTGGTTCTTTCTCAATTAGCAAGAAATATTGAAGTAAAACTGAACAATTATAAATAGATATACATAGATACATACATACATACATAAATACATACATACATACATACATACATACATACATACATACATACAAATCCAGTATCCAGTTAACACTTTCGGCTCCATAGCTATTATTGTTATTATATTATTATTATTATTATTATTATTGTTATTATTATTATTATTATTATTATTATTATTATTATTATTATCATTATTATTATTGAGTGAGAGAGCAGTTCATGCCATCAAAGTGACACTGGGGTAAAATATACGAAGCCCAATATACCCATCATGACTACCCGTCTGATAAGGGTACACCAGGCACATACATCACAACCATATGTGCGCGACATAGTGATCTCATATCAAGATAAACAGCACATGACCTTGCAGGTGGGGCCCAGTTAGAATTTTCTTCTGATCGAGTAACCCATCTTGCTCAAAAGGTCCCTGAATAAGGGTTGTTTAAGGATGTTGAACGAAACACCCATGTTTCCAGAGGTGAATTATTCAAACCCCAAAGAATCCCTCTCAACACATGGCTATGATGCTCCCCCACTACTTCTGCTCGTGATCAGAGATGCACATATCGTCAGCCACTAAGGAACATGGTCAACTGGTTAAGGTCAAACAATTGACAAGCAAATCTGTGGTATTGAGCAGAATATTTGCTGTAGCCCATCTTTTATATCGAGACAAAACAACGTACATGATAACACTTCCAATCAATTAAGATCAGAAGCCATGGGAGCCACTGCCTGGTACTGCTTATTATTATCATTATTATTATTATCATTATTATTATTATTATTATTATTATTATTATTATTATTATTATTATTATTATTATTATTATTATTATTATTATTATTATTGGATACCTGGATACATGCCAATCAGTCTGGAATAAAGTATGGCTGAATTTGGGACGTTGGGGAGAGCATGCAAATCCTTAATTCATACACTACAAATGATCCTGATCTGAGGGACCGTAAAGATCTGCAAGGATTTTCTTCACAACTTTGCTACCATGTAGTAGAGGCCGGTCGGAATTTACTCTTAAATAAAAAGACAAAAAGAACATACATACATACATACATATATATATATATGTATATATATATATAATATATATCTATATATATAATATATATTATAATATATATATATATATATATATGTGTGTGTGTGTGTGTGTGTGTGTGTGTGTGTGTGTGTGGTGTGTGAGTGTGTGCGTGTGTGTATGTATATATGTGTGTGTGTCCATCTTGTATTCTCGGCTGTATAATAACAGGGACAGTGGGCAGACTGATATGAGACTACATTCAATACTTTACTCCTTGATAGATGAGGCTATTTATTAAATTAAACAGCGTTCTTAACTGAAATTTACTTAAATTAATTATGATACTATGCTAAATAACAACCAGTATGACCTCATCGATCAATCACACAGTGTATCTGTGTATGTATGTATGTAAATATATATACATAAATACATAAATACATACATATATATATATGCATGTATTCATGTATATATATATATATATATATATATGCATATAAGTATATAAATGTATATGAATGCGTGTGTATATATACATACATGTGTATATAAATGTATATGTGCATATATACATACATGTAGAGAGAGAAAGCCAGGCAGATATATATAGGTAGAGTAGACAGACACATAGATAGACAGATAGATAGAGAGAGAGAGAGAGAAAGAGAGTATGTGTGTGTGCGTGTGTATGTGTGTGTGTGTGTGCGTGTGTGTGTATGTGTGTGTGTGTGAGAGAGAGAGAGCGTGTGTGTGCGTGTGTGTGTGTTAGAGAGAGATAGGTTGACAGGTATGAAATATCAATCACAAGGAATTGCTGAAAACGAGGCTATAACGCCGGACACATGAAAAAGCACTCAATTGCATCGGACCCAGAATGACTATCTATCTATATATATATCTTTCTATCTATATATCTATCTATCTATCTCTATCTCTCTATCTATCTATCTATCTATCTATCTATCTATCTATCATCTATCTATCTATCTATCTACATCTGGCTATATATATATATAATATATATATAATAATAAATATTAGGGAATATATCCAAATTTAAAGGGAAAAAAAAATCGATTTAGGATAAATCCAATTTTATAGTAAATATTATAAAAATTATTTGAGACAAAACCACTATTTGCAAAACAAACAGGAAAGACTTAATCATACATAAAATTTAATAAATAGTCAAAAAACCGCCACTACATCGTTTCTTGTCGATCGACTCTTCAGGTGGACTTCCAATATTCAGTTACAATTAAACTGAATTATGGAAGTCCACCTGAAGATGTCGATCAAGACAAGAAACGATTGTAGTGGCGGTTTTTTTGACTATTTATTAAATTTTATGTATTGATTAAGTCTTTCCTGTTTGTTTTGCAAAGTGGTTTTTTCTCAAATAATATTTTATATATATATATATATATATATATATATATATATATATATAACTTAGAATAACTTAGAAAGGTTTGGCCAGTATTGGCCCAGGCCATGTCTAACTTAATAGCACCACCTGGCGAAGTCTTTCAATTCAGGATTTGGGCACCAAGGCCCATTCGAGCAGAAAGTTATTGTTTGCGGAGACATACCCAGGTGTGGGTGGTTTGTCCGGGAATGTTTGAAGGAATTTGTCCAAAGACTTCTTGAATTTTGTGTGGTCAATTTCTGTTTTGGCGTGTCCTTGTGTAATGCTGAAGAGAGCGGGTCCAATTGAGGTGAAATAATTTTGCCGTATTGTTGTTATGAGATGCGATTTAGATTTTTGTTGTGGACGGATGGCACGGGGTCCAAGTCTTGGATGTATTTTGAAGGTGATACCAACATCATTTGGACAGTGCTGATGGAATATTTTCCACATCAAACAGATAACGTAGCGTTCACAGCGTCGTTGGAGTGAATACAGTTTCAGCTTTTCCAGTCGACCCCAGTAGTCGAGGTCTGACATGCCATTCTATCTTTTATGTGATTGACCTTTGGGGAGCTTCAACTTTCATAATATTCCGTTTCGTGTAGGGAGACCACAGTGGACAGCAGTATTCAAGGTGAGGTCGGGCAAAAGTGGAGAAGAGAAGGATAATGGTGTGGGAATCTCTCGACTGGAAGGTTCTGAGAATCCAGGAACACATTCTGCGGGCCATGTCAACTTTGCTGCTTATATGTGTAGCCCAGCTTATGTTGTTGTCCACAGTTACTCCCAAGTCTCTGATGTTGTTCAACGTCATGAGAATTTCACCAGAAGGAAGGGAGTATGGGAGTTTCAGAGCATCCTCCCTTCCAAAGTGGATCAATTCGAATTTGTCTTCGTTTAGCAACATGTTGTTCTTTTCCGCCCATTGGACAACAGCCAGTAGGTCTGACTGAAGGTTTATCAGGTCATCC
>NW_021834355.1:30000-35000 GCF_006345805.1 Octopus sinensis
GTAGTGGTGGTTGTGGTGGCAGTGGTGGCGGCGGTACTGGTGATTGTGAGGGGAGCAGTAGGTGGTGGTGGCGGTGTTCTTAGTTTTGTTCTCGCTGTTATTATTTAATAATAAAGAAATTATTATTTATAAAAATATTATTGTGAATAAACATTATAATAATTATTTACAAAGAAAATATTATTACTATTGTTGTTGTTAATTTATTATTACTGTTATTATTATTATCATTATTATTATTATTATCATCATCATTATTATTATCATCATCATTATTATTATCATCATCATTATTATTATTATTATTATTATTATTATTATTATTATTATTATTATTATTATTATTATTATTATTATTATTATTATTATTATTATTATTATTATTATTATTATTATTACTGTCGTCATTCAGATTATCAGTCATCATCATCATCATTATCATTATCATCACCAGTATTCACCCTTATTACCATATTCACTGCCACCACCTACCGCCAAAGAGATGACACTAAGCCTTGCTGTCTGCTAGAAACAAACGCAGAAACTTTGATGTTGATGTTGATGTTGATGATGATGATGGTGGTGGTGATGGTGGTGATGATGACGACGATGACGACGTCGATTTTTAAAGATTCCATATCTGCTGTACAAACTATTTTTTTCCAACAGACATTGAAAACCCTACCAAGATCGATTCACAGATACACACACCTAACATGCGCACGCATACACCCAAAGACATACACACACACATAAAAGCATATATACATGTACATATGTATGTATATGTATGTATGTGTCTATAATATAATATATATATATATACATATATATATATATATATATATATATTATATATATATATATATATATATATATATATATATATATATATATATATATATATACTAGCAGAATACCCGGCGTTAGCAAGGTGGTGAAACGTAACCGTATATATTTCTTAATGAAGAATTAATCTTCATGAATAATTCGATTATTCTGGGAAAGATATCTTTCATGTAAGAAATGAAATTATTATCCAATACATTGATAACAACCCATTGTCTGCTGACCTGTATATCAGATGTGCACAAGATATTTGTAGCTTATTTCTTAATTCAAGCGTATACCAGAATCAGACACATATTTAATTCAAACAAGTTCAGTAAAACACAGGATGAAGTAAATGTAAAAACATGTTTGTATCGTTTGAAACTCTTACTGAATATAAAAATTATACTTGGAAGAGGATGCGTGGCGTTCAATCATATAATAATATAAATCTATATATATAAAGCTGAAGTTGTCTGTGTATGGCAGGTTTGGTAGCCTTCAACTAACACTATCTCCTCCGAGACCCTGTGGCGCAAGTTGACCAAAATTGAGAGTATGATAGAAGGCTTGCTCTTCCTTCCGTAGGAGAAAACATTCAAATCGGACCATGTTAACACCAAAAATTATTTACATGAAAAAGGTGCTTTTTTTCTATGAAAATCCCTATTTTTTACGATTTTTTGACTGCTGTGTCGCCATTTTTCAGTGTATTTCAACCAGAAAAATGTTCACTTAAAGAGAATAACAAGCTACATAACGTAAAATTTTTACTTTTCAAAAATTCCAATTCTAAAGAGTCCAAAAGAAAACAATCCCGAGCAACGCCGGGCGATACTGCAAGTAATATATAAAGAGACCGATAGAATAAGTAATAAGCTTACAAAAAGTAAGTCGATTCGTTCGACTAAAGTCGGTGCTCCAGCTTGGCCACAATCAAATGACTGAAGCCAGTTAAAAAAGAATTGCTCTCTAAATATATTGTATATTTAGATAGTATTACCAAAATGTTCTTTATTTACATAATCAACAGCATCGCCATCGCCATCGCCATCGCCATCGTCGTCATCGTCGTCGTCGTCATCATCCTCATCATCACCATTATCATTGTCCGCCATTATTACTATATACACTGCCGTAAAGATAAGCCCAACCTTACACAGTACTGCGGTTGTATAGTAGTGTATTTTGGCATTAATGCGTTTATGATGTAGTACATTTATACAGTGGGATGATATTATGTTTAACTAATGTATTTAGATCAGTGGTTCTCAACCATTTTTTGCCTAAAGAACCCTTTGCTTCCTATTTCCCTTGAGTGGACCCTCATCACCATTCTATGTTTTTAAAAATCCTATTATATATTTATCATATAAGAGATCTTAAAAAATTGTTAAAAAATCTTATATTTTTATCATTAAATTTTTTAAGAAATCTTATAAAAAATTGTTTAAAAATCCTATTATATTTTTATCCTATTATATTTTTATCATTAAATATTATAAGAAATCATATTTTAAAATGGTTAAAATATATTGTGTATCATAGAAGCTTAACCAATTTGTTCTACATTAGTTTCAACAAAAAAACTTACATAGACCCTCAAGGTTCACATGGACACTCAAGTGTGGACCCTAGTTTAGAACCATTTGTTTAGATAGTCTAGTATTTAGATAGTATTCTGCTTAGTATAGAATTTAAATATCTATGCGTTGAGATTAGTATTGGATTTAGGTCGTATTAGATAGAAGTACATTTTTAAAATAATGTTTAGCAGGTAATATGTTTACATATAAATGCATTTTCAGATAGTATTATGTTTACTTAAGAGTATTCAGTTAAAATCATGCTTAAATAATTGTGTTTAGATAGTTTTAAATAGTAATGTATTGCCGTATTTTCCGGCATACAAGTCAAATTTTTCAGGCCAAAGATTATAGCTAATAATAGTAGGTCGACTTATACAACAAAACAAATATGGACGACTAAAATTCCGTGTGAAACTCAGCAGTGACGGTGTTTGAATGTGTATACTGCAGGTTTACAAAATATACCAGGCCGATTTGTATGCCAATAAATTCGGCAAGTTATTTGTATATTCAAGGAGAATTTGCGTTTCGACGGTAGAGTATTTACATAAAAGTGTGCTTAGATAGAATTGTTTCGGTGAAATGACATTTAGAGAGCAGCATCGTGTTTAGATGGTCGCATCTATACTATATTAAAGAAAGTTGTTTATTAGTTAGTTAAGAGTAGGTAACTTTTACGAAAACAAAGGAATAAGTCACGTCTATAATCTTCAGAAAATACTAAAACTCCAATTTTAATGTATTGTTATCAAAATGTGGTTTGAAATATTCTTTTATTTATGAGGATTTCGACTGTACTCTTCAATCAGGAATTAATGTTTTTTCATGCGTTTTTTAACGTCTTAAATTCGTATCCCCTTTCATCGATTGTATCCTTGTGTTCAAAATGTAATGTTTTTAAATAACAATATCTTTCAATAGCAATGTAACTTGCCGCTAGTTTGCTAAGATAGTGTTATGGATTCTTTTAGATCAATTAAGTCATTTAAATTAGATATTTACTTTTGTTCATTTTAGCAGATTCCACAAATTTCAATATCAGATCTGAAATTTTCAATAAATGCAAACATTTTATATAAGTTCCTTGTAGAATTCCTAATAGGAAAATTTATTTTGCTCTGAAGTGGACCCCACCATACCGCTACGTATTGTTAAAAGAGAAACATACGCACGCGCGCATGCGCACATACAAACACTTATATATGCATAAACACACATATATATATAAGGCGAGCTGGCAGAATCGTTAGCACACCGGACGAAATGCTCAACGATATTTCATCTGTCTTTACGTTCTGAGTTCAAATTCCGCCGAGGTTGACTTTGCCTTTCATCCTTTCGGGGTCGATTAAATAAGTACCAGTCACACACTGGGGTCGATGTAATCGACTTAATCCCTTTGTTTATCTCCTCTGTGTTTAGCCCCATGTTGGCAATAAAGAAATATGTATATATACGCGAGAACGCCTGATTATATTCTACACACAGTTTATAAAATCTTTTAAAATTGACAAACTTCAGTATGTTATCTGAGGGAGTTAATCAACGTCAGAGAATCAAAACGCTACGCCTCTGGTACTATATTCTATTTGACTGTGCATCTGGAGACTTACATTACAATACCGCAAAACTGCATTGTTATTCCTGTCTTCGTCTCATATCCGTCAGATTTATGTTGTATAAAAATAGATCTATATTACACTGGAGTGATACTACTGTACTACTTGCAATAAATATTTTACTTTATTTCATGTATTGAGTACTTTTGGAGATTGATAAATGTATATGTGAGTTTGCTAGAGGGAAATAGACAGATAGAAAGAGATGCAGAGAACAATATAGAGTGAAAAAGACAGAGAGAGAGAGAAAAAACAAATACATTGATAATGTAACATGTTTAATCGATAAATCGATAAATCAATATGATATCGATTAATTTAGCTATATTGTTGAAATATATCAATATTACATAGAAATAAATTCTTTAAAATATAACTCTATGTCTATAAGCGTGTATGTGCATGTACATATATATATATATATATATATATATATAATATATATATATACAGGTATGTATATATGTACTGCATATCAATACATTGGATTTTTAAAAATAAAAAAAAATCCAGCCAATAGAATTAACAGCTTCGCTTCACTGCGGCATTTGCTAACACACTGTATCTATGGCTTATTTCTTTTTGTGTTGCTTGTTTAACAGACGAACATTACGTCGGCTTCGAAAATCAGGAAACATTTATAGAAAATAACAAATACAAACCGACATAATTTTTATTTTATTTTTCTGCATTTTATTATATATATGTTTTTTTGTTGTTGTTTTTTTGCAATCAAAATTTGTTATTTATTCTCAATAAAAGATATTTCTGTGTTTTATTATTTTACGTAGACACATTTTTATATTTTGTGAAGAATTGACAATAAGATCTTGGTTTTCTTTCATTTCTCATGGAAATTTATTCTTAACAGTCATGCATATATAGACCGAGAACTGGGTCTCTGGATCGATTTGCCTCTGCCACTATTCCGTCTCTTATAACGTCTGCTAATCTATAGATT
>NW_021834355.1:40000-49804 GCF_006345805.1 Octopus sinensis
AATAAATAATCATCCCCGGTGAGCCTTCTGATTCTTAGAGCAACCGTTTGTAGTCTTCGATAAGGATTGTTTCCTTGGCTAAGAGTTGTGATCAAGTGGCTAGAGTATTCGGCTCAAGTGAGTTCGATTCCCGGCAGTACGCTGTGGCCTTGAGCAAATCGTTTTATTTCACGATGCCCCAGTTCACTCAGCTGGCAAAAGTGAGTTGTGTCTGTTATTCAAAGGGCCAGCTTTGTCACATATTGTTTCATGCTGAATCTCCCCGAAAACTACGTTAAGAGTTACGCTTGTCTGTGGAGTGTTCAGCCACTTGCACGCTAAATTTCCCGAGCAGCCTGTTCTGAGGTTGGACCAACTGGAAACATAGTCGTTGTAACCGATGTCGTACGAATTAAATTATCTAATTTGCATCTCGGTTTTTGTTTAAAACAATAGGGTTTTGATTATTAATGTAAGAATGTTGAAGATAGACGTAGGAGTGGCTCTGTGGTAAGTAGCTTGCTTATGAACCACAAGGTTTCGGGTTCAGTCCCACTGCGTGACACCTTGGGCAATTGTCTTCTACTATAGCCTCGGGCCGACCAAAACCTTGTGAGTGGATTTGGTAGACGGAAACTGAAACAAGCCCGTCGTATATATATATATATATATATATATAATATATATATATATATATATATATATATATATAATGTCTCATTTATATCTATATATTGACCAACCATAAAGGGCTAATATTGGTAAAATGAGACATAATTATCGACATGGCCGAAACAGCTGTAAGATCTAATTCATACTTATATTTATATTTACTTGTATTTATATTCTTTTTTATATATGTTCTAATTATTATACAACATTACTCTTTTATGTACACTTTTTTATGTACATTCCTTTATGTACACTGATTTGTTCTGCTTTTTATATTTAACCCTACAGTCTCTTATGTGGTGGTCTAATAAAGTATGTGATTGAGTATTATCTGGTAATTGATATTTGATTTAGATGTATTTCTCCATTTTCTTATCTTGCATATATATATATATATATATATATATATATGTATGTATGTATGTATGTATATTGTATGTATATGTACGTATGTACGTACGTACGTATTTATGTATGTATGTGTGTGTGTATTTTTTGTGTTTGTGTTTTCCCCCAACATCGCTTGACAACCGATGCTGGTGTGTTTACGTCCTCGTCACTTAGCGGTTCGGCAAAAAACGACCGATAGAATAAGTACTATGCTTACAAATAATAAGTCCTGGGATCGATTTGCTCGACTAAATGCGGTGCTCCAGCATGGCCACAGTCAAATGACTGAAACAAGTAAACGAGAATATCCTCCCAGGAATATATGAATTGTACAAATGACTACATTTAAATATTCGTGTGCGTGTGTATGTGTGTGTGTGCGTGTGTGTGTGTGTGTTGTGTGTGTGTGTAGTATCAACACATATTTACCCAGCAACTAAACCAAATGAACATTAACCGTCAATATTTATGTCAGAATGCAAGAATGGCGTTTAGGACAGACTTATGAAAATGTTTTGGGCAGGTAAAGGTTTAAACTATAATATTTAGTAAATAATTTGCAGCCAAATAAGTAATAAATAAATAAATTAATTAATTAATTAAAACAGAAGTTATTAATGTTTATGACTGTTGCAGACTTAAATACGCCGTTCCGTTTAATAGAATCGACTTTACTTGGGTTTTTAGCCAAACACCCGTGATAAACGAGGATTGAAGTATGTGTAAGTATGCATGTGTCTGTATGTGTGTGTGTGCGTATGTTCATTGATGTGTGTGTTAGTGTATGCCTATGTGTGTGTCAGTGTGTGCATCAACCGAGTGTCCTGTGCATCTCTTTACTCTTTTTCTCTTTTACTTGTTTCAGTCATCTGACTGTGGCCATGCTGGAGCACCACCTTTAGTCGAGCAAATCGACCCCAGGACTTATTCTTTGTAAGCCTAGTACTTATTCTATCAGTCTCTTTTGCTGAACCGCTAAGTTACGGGGACATAAACACACCAGCATCGGTTGTCAAGCGATGTTGGGGGGACAAACACATACACATATATATATGTACATATATACGACGGGCTTCTTTCAGTTTCCGTCTACCAAATCCACTCACAAGGCTTTGGTCGGCCCGAGGCTATAGTAGAAGACACTTGTCCAAGGTGTCACGCAGTGGGACAGAACCCAGAACCATGTAGTTCATAAGCAAGCTACTAACCACACAGCCACTCCTACGGCTATCACGTATAATATGCTGTATACATATATACATTTGCCCTTGTTTTCATACGTTCTGAGTAGCATAAAGCTTTCTTAGGAGTCAAATCTCGTTCAAATCAATCTTGTTAGTTTAAAAATGAAAGGAAGAACACATTGTATAATGTATTCCTAGGTACACTATGTCTGAATAAACGATTGAATAGTCAATGCTATGACCTCTTAGTACCTGATGCGTCAACAAATTTTGTTTTTCTTCCGGAGCTTTGTTTCGACGAGGAGTTTTTCCCCTCTTTCTCAAAAGCTTTCGAGACAGTACTTCTTGATATACCAAATATTTCGGCTGTTTTCGTTACGCTAGCGCCTGCCATACGAGCACCAACAATTTGACCGCTTTGAAAGTCAGAAAGATCTGGCATTTTAATGAATTTTAATTACCTTTTTCTGATATCTGAAAAGAAACAGACATTTTGAAATAAATTGTATTTCGAAGGCCAAATGTTTGGAGTCCTACTCCCTACCCCATTCCTCAAACATAAAGAAAAAATAAATTACAGTAATATACTGAGGTAAATCAACTCAAGCACTCGTCTCTGCATGCTTCTAAAGAAACTTTATCTAAATTTTTGCAGTGGCAGGAACGGAAGAGACTCAGACGATATGTTTTGTTTCGAGTAGTGCATAGGATTCGAAATTGCTGTTCATTTCATTCTCCAGGACCGATAAAAACAATACCAGTCATACACTGAGGATGCTTCCATCGAATAGACTTCTCCTGCTTTGTGCCAATATGAGAAACCAACACTAAGTAGTAGTAGTAGTAGTAGTAGTAGTAGTAGTAGTAGTAGTAGTAGTAGTAGTAGTAGTAGCAGCAGCAGCAGTAATAGTAGTAGTAGTAGTAGTAGTAGTAGTAGTAGTAGCAGCAGCAGTAGCAGGGAAAGTGTAATCACCACTTACAGCTTGTCACATATATCACACTAATGGCCTAACTTAATGCTGTTTTAATTCCCAGTTCACTGACTTTTGGCACGAGGTTATTAAAACCTTCTTTATACACCTTCTCTTTCTCTCTCTCTTTCTTTTTCTCAACTAATGTGCGTGTGTGTGTGTGCGTGCGTGCGTGCGTGCGTGCGTGCGTGCGTGCGTGCGTGCGTGCGTGCGTGCGTGCGTGCGTGCGTGCGTGCGTGCGTGCGTGCGTGCGTGCTTGGTCATACAAAGGAAAGATTACTCAATACATGTGGTAGAGTATATTTACTTTCGAAACTATTCATACCATTGGTTCCCAACTATTTTCAGCTTATGGACATCTTTGATCCCCACTTTTTTTTTTACTCGGGTGGACTCCCCAAAACCATTCGATGTTTTAGAAAAATCCTCTTACATCTTTATAATTAAATATTATTAGCAATTGTATAAAAAAATGTTTGTTAAAATATCTGCAAGGCTTGGCACGGCACCATCCACCAGGCTAAGAGCGCATTTAAGACAAACCATTGTATCAGCCTGGAGAAGCGGAGAATCCAAACGAGGGGTTGATTTAGGATGGGGACAAGCAGAATACAGACATTTCCTTGCGGCCGCTGTCAGAGGTCAAAACACTCACCGACGCGCATGTTCACGGGGTTAGCGAAGGGAACCCAACCTTTAAGTATCTTCGTATCGAATTCGTCGCCATGGGAGATTATCCACTGCTGCCAGAACTACAGCAAACTCACCACTGTCACCACTAAGGCCACTACTATAAGTAATTCTTCACTCGTACGGAAACTACTACAAATACAATAACCAGAATTATACTAATCACCACCACTACCACTACAACTGAACTAGTGCTATCACCAAAACTACCATTGACGCAATATCCAGCGCTCTGTTAACCACTATAATCACCACAACCTATATCTTTACTACCCACAAGGGGCCAAACACAGAGGGGACAAACAAGGACAGACAAACGGATTAAGTCGATTATATCGACCCCAGTGCGTAACTGGTACTTATTTAATCGACTCCGAAAGGATGAAAGGCAAAGTCGACCTCGGCGGAATTTGAACTCAGAACGTAACGGCAGACGAAATACGGCTACGCATTTCGTCCGGCGTGCTAACGATTCGGCCAACTCGCCGCAACCATCACCTACACCATAACAAGCCATCACTGTCATTAAAGCTACCACCGATACGATACAATAGTCAAAACTGTATCCAGCATCTATCCTATCCGCTCCTCCAGCCACCACCACTACCACCACTGCTGTAATTAATGATGTTCTCATCACCAATAGCAACACCAGAAACATCAACATTGCCACCACCACCACCACCACCATCGCCTCTAGCATTATCACCAGCTCTAACACCAGCATCATCACCATTAACACGATCATCTCTAATACCAACATGACCAACATACTTTCAAATACATACACGCATGCGCACAAACTCGGTCACACACAACCGCACGCGCAGACATGCACACACAAGCGCATACATAAAAACTTTTGGAGACATATACACTCAATCACACAATTTTCTACACACAACCAGAAACTATCCAACACACACACCAAAATATACATACAGATATGTACACGCTTATCCTTCCAATCCATTTATTTAATCAATTTAACAGACCGCCCCCCCTCCCAACCGCCCATCCTCCATCTGTTCCAACCACAGCTACAATCTTCTTATATTTTCCTCCACTCCCCACTCATCTCATAAATTCTATCTCTTATCAGCTCCTCATCTCACTTCCCCTCCCCTTTTTCTCTTTCCTCCTCTCCCCTCCCTCCTCCCTCTCTCTCTCTCTCTCTCTCTCTCTCTCTCTCTCTCTCTCTCTCTCTCTCTCTCTCTCTTAAACTCACAATTTTCCTGCCAGTCTCGTACTTTTGCGGATCACCAACTTATCTATGTTTCTTTCCTGAACGAACGTACAAAAGAGAGAAACTCGGTGAGTGAGACTTAATAAATTAACATTTTTGGTGGAATAAAGAAATTCTAATGCATGTAATGAGTAATTCTTCCCCTGTTTGTACACCAAACACACAGACACACATAGACACACTCAATATGTGTATCATATATGTTTATATATACATAAACATATACATACATGCATATATATATATTTATATATATATATATATATATATACGATCTTTAAAAGAAACGCAAGACAGAATGTCAAGAACCATTTGGTATGAGGTTTTCGTATTGTGTCAATCGCTTTCGCTTTTCAAACAGCTTTTCAAATACACGTGTTTTGAGAAACTGAAATCAGAAAAAGCGCTTAAAGCAATGCAAAAACTTCCTTCCCAAGTGTCCGTGTGATTCTCTTTTAAGATTCTTTTTTGTAATTAATAATTCTTTATTTGAGAGAATTGTTCTTCAAATTTTGTGACTGTATGAAGACCTTTTTGGAAAACCTCCAAAGAGGTTAGAAAAGCATGAACACGTTCCTTAAATGTAATCAAGACATGGGGTGAGGTGATAACTCCGGTGTCTCAGTTACTTAGAATTAGGTGCGGACGAAACAGGAGAAAATTAGCAAATTCTATTGAGTTGAGTCAAAAGTTTTGCCCTTTTTTGGTAACTTATTTGCTTTATTTGTCAAATTACTGCAAAAGCAGCTTTTGAATTCAATGTAAAAGCCATTGTGTTGCACCGTCTGAAGCCACTCTTCTGCCAGTTCTTTCATCCTACGCTGAGACCAGTTCCTGTTCTTCGTGGCGAAGAAATTCTTCACTGAATCTTCCACCTCTTCTAGGTTGATATATATATATAATATATATATATATATTATATATAGACCGATCTTTAAAAGAAACGCAAGACAGAATGTCAAGAACCATTTGGTATGAGGTTTTCGTATTGTGTCAATCGCTTTCGCTTTTCAAACAGCTTTTCAAATACACGTGTTTTGAGAAACTGAAATCAGAAAAAGCGCTTAAAGCAATGCAAAAACTTCCTCCCAAGTGTCCGTGTGATTCTCTTTTAAGATTCTTTTTTGTAATTAATAATTCTTTATTTGAGAGAATTGTTCTTCAAATTTTGTGACTGTATGAAGACCTTTTTGGAAAACCTCCAAAGAGGTTAGAAAAGCATGAACACGTTCCTTAAATGTAATCAAGACATGGGGTGAGGTGATAACTCCGGTGTCTCAGTTACTTAGAATTAGGTGCTGACGAAACAGGAGAAAATTAGCAAATTCTATTGAGTTGAGTCAAAAGTTTTGCCCTTTTTTGGTAACTTATTTGCTTTATTTGTCAAATTACTGCAAAAGCAGCTTTTGAATTCAATGTAAAAGCCATTGTGTTGCACCGTCTGAAGCCACTCTTCTGCCAGTTCTTTCATCCTACGCTGAGACCAGTTCCTGTTCTTCGTGGCGAAGAAATTCTTCACTGAATCTTCCACCTCTTCTAGGTTGATATATATATATATATATATATAATATATATACAGTTGCGGCCAAAATGTTCAGAACGGCATTGTTTTCGTCAGAAAAGTAGGTATAAGTTTTTATTAAAGTTGTTTTATATTCTATAATTTTCAGAGACAATAAATACAATATTAATTGTTATTGTCTGAGATTTCTGTGTAATTTGAGAGGATAATACAAAAGTTATGGATGATTTAGGGATTTACTGCAAAACCCATGGTGGCCAAGATGATCAGAACGGTTGAAAAAATATCAAAATAATCAAAAATGACAGAGAATACTGGAATTATTTAATATTTAGTGTGAAGCTCTTTAGCTTCAATCACACTTTGACATCTTCGACTGCATGAGGAAATTAAATTTTCAATTTCTTGCTGGGTGATCTTATTCCATTCTTCCTGAAGGGCATTCCATAATTGCTCGGTTGTTTTAGGATTTCTGACTTTCGAACGTTCTCCTAGAATATTCCACACATTTTCAATAGGATTGAGATCTGGGCTTTGAGCTGGCCAATCCATAACAATAACCTTTTCAGCCTGGAGGAAGTTCATGACCACCTTAGCCTTGTGACATGGGGCATTGTCCTGCATGAATATGGGTGGTCGCTTAGTTGAATTTCTCAGCACAGGCAAGACATGATCTTTTACAAGTTGTTTATAAACTCCTGCATTTAACTTTCCATGTAATCGCACCAAAGGGCCCGCACCATCTCCAGATATCATCCCCCAAACCATGACACTTCCTCTACCGAATTTAACACTAGTCTTAAGGCATTTAGGCGACAATTTTTCACCTACTTTTCAACCTACTTTTCCCATCTGAGCCAAACTTAGATTCATCACTGAAATGCACCGTTAGCCATTTTTCTTGAGACCACAACACATGTTCGGTTACAAAGGTAAGACGACCCTTTTAATTTTGGAGCTGATCAGTGGTTTCACTGCTGGTGATCTTGCTTGTAGGTTATGTTCAACTAAACGATGAGACAAGTTTTTCGAGATAACGTTTTCTTCAATACAATGCTCATTTCCCGAGAAACAGCAGCAGCAGTTTTAAATCTGTCCTTTTTAACCAACTTTACCATAGCACGATCTTCTCTCTTGGTCGTTTTCTTGGCCTATCTGTTAGACTTTCTTGCTTCACATGAACCACAATCATCGAAGACCTTAAGAATACCGTGAACAACACTTTTTGACTTGTTAACAATCTTTGCAATAGACCCAATACTTAAATTATCCTTCTTTCGAAGCTTAATAATCTGCTAACGAATTGATAACGGAGTAAGTGGCATTATATTAACAAAGTACACTGCAGATATTCTTACTAATGTTTAGTAAACGAACCGTCACGTAAATAAATTCAAAACATTAGAGTTCGCCGGTTAAATATACTAAAACATGGAGTAACATCAACCTTTCTGATCATTTTGGCCGCCATGGGTTTTGCAGTAAATCACTAAATCATCCATAACTTTCGTATTATCCTCTCAAATTACACCAAAATCTCAGACAATAACAATTAATATTGTATTTATTGTTTGTGAAAATTATAGAATATAAAACAACTTTGATAAAAACTTATATCTACTCTTCTGGCGAAAACAATGCCGTTCTGAACATTTTGGCCGCAACTGTATATATGCATGTATGTATGATATATGAAGAAAAGATAGTAATAATGCGTTGTATGTTATATATATATATATATATTATATATATATATAATTATATATAATATATATATATATATATATATATATATATATATATATATATATGTATATATACATACATAAAATTGTCGCTTTATTTTAAATTAAATATCATAATGATATACATTATATACAGTTATACAGTAATATACATACATATATATAAATATATACATATATATATATAAACCATAAAAAGCAGGATGTCTGAGAAGTGTATGTATATTTTTTAACCGCATGACTTCAATAGGATTATGGCCGTTTCGCATCCTCATTCGTGTAATGCTCATTTCAGTACTGAAGACATTATGTGTCCATGTTTTTGCTATACAATTGGATATTCACAAATTAACTCAAATAATGCCAACTCCTCAGACCGCCGGGACATCATGGTTGCACCAAGAATTCGGCTCTCAGATACCGATCAATGATACCAATCACATTATTATTTTAATTTTGTATTTATTTTATCGATATCAATTGGTCAAAATCGATTGGGGACATGGTATGAACACAGACATGAACAACTTCAGAGGAAATATAAATGCCGATACATGCATACACATACCACATACGTCATACAGTCACACACACTCATATGCATACGTGCAGCCACCAAGTTAAAGCACAACTGGCCAGATATTGTCGTGAGGGATCACACGGAAGATATATGGCCTGTGTGAAGATCAGATGCCTTCTGGACACGGATGTGGTTAGAAAAGTAGAAAAGAAAGAGGACATCTATGGACCATTGATGAGAAATTTGCAAATCCAATCCTCAAGATACTCTTCAAGTTTCAGACCTATTATTATTGGGGCAACAGAATACATACCGACCCATCTGGAGCAAAGTATGGCTGAACTTGTGCCACGATATTTTGGCCTACAAAAATCTGCAAGACTTTCTTGTGATTTAAAATCTTAAAATAAACTTAACAATGACAAATATATATAATTACGACCAACTTTGTACAACCTAGAATTTCTTGGTTTTTGTGTAACGAACTCCTTAACCAGACAGCTAAAACTATCTAGTTAGAATTCACAAAAACATATTTCTTTGTGTAAATGTCATATATACATACATGCAAACCTAAATACATAAATACACAAAGATTTATAGAGAAACAGACAGAAGACAGACAGACAGACAAGCAAGCAGGTTGGCAGACAGACAGATAGACAGATAGGTAGGTAGGTAGGTATGTAGGTAGGTAGCAGGGTGGGCGGGTAAGTAGGTAGATAGATAGATAGATAGATAGATAGATAGATAGATAGATAGATAGATAGATAGATAATAGATAGAGATAGATAGATAGATAGACAGACAGACAGACAGACAGAAGACAGACAGACAGACAGACAGACAGACGACAGGGACGGACAGACGGAGGGAGGACGGGCG
>NW_021834356.1:0-5000 GCF_006345805.1 Octopus sinensis
GCATAATTACTGAATGTGTAGGTATATATACAAAATATATATATATATAATATAATATATATATATATAATATATTATTACATATAAACGTGTATGTGTGTGTGTGAGTGTGTGTGTGTATTGTGCCATCCCATAAATAATGCGGTTTTTTTTAACTTTTATTTTTCAAAATTAAGATAAACAAAGTTTTGTTTTTAAATCTAAAATATACTCTTCTTCATTTTCTACAATTCTCTTCTATCTATCTGATAGACTTGCAAGGCCCCTCTTCCAAAATTCATTTGTCCGTGACGTAAACTACTCATGTTCTGACCTCGTCTACAGAATTCATATTTTTCCGTCCAAATAATTTTAAAGACTGTGGAATAAATGATAATTAGATGGGGCAATGTCGGGCGAATATGGTGGGTGGGGCATCGTTTCATTCAAACTGCTCCAGCCTTTGGAATGTCATCCTCGCAGTATGTGGCCGAGCATTAACCTAATGGAAGAACACCTTTCGTCTTAAAACCAAAGATGGTCGTTTTTTCCTTCTAGCGCTGACAGAAGCTTGCAGCAGATCTCGTTCCTTATCGTGTGGTTTGGGTTTAAAAGTTCAAAGTGGACTAAACTTTTCATATCCCACCAAACCGATAACAACACCTTACGTGGGTGAAGACTTTTTTTAGCCTGGGGTGCCGTCGTTTCTCCTTTCCCTGCCCACTGTCTTCGGCGCTTGATATTTTTATAGACAACCCAATTCTCGCTACCAGTCACTATTCGGTACAAAAAAGGTTCATTCGTGAGACGTGACAGCAAAGAAGAGCGCACATTCACTTTGTGCACGTGATTAGACTCGGAGAGTTTGTGAGAAACCCATTGACCCAATTTACTAAGTTTTCCGATGGCATGCAGGTGTCGATGAATGGTTGAATGACCAAATCCAAGCTTCTCTGCTAGTTCCTCAACAGTTATGATGGGATTTTGTTCCATCAGAGTTTGCAGGACGTCTTCATCGCGATCTACAGATCTTGCAGGACGAGGCTCAACTTCTAGGCTCTAGTTTCCGGCTCTGAATCTCCGTAACCACCGTGGATACTGGCTTATGCTTATTATCCGATCCCCGTATACTGCCTTAATATTCCTCACTTTCCATCGCATTGTTACCTTTATTGAACTCATAAAGCAAAATATGCCGAATATGCTCCTTTGTCACTTCCATTATAGCTTTGAAAAAAATAATTGTTAAAATCGAACTGCACCCTTCAAAACTTGCACTAAGAATAAGGACAAGGAAAAATTACTACCTGCTTTTATAGCCAGTTGATGCAGGAAGTTTATACCACCCACTCCGACTTTTAGTTCATGCAACTGAAAAAATTAAAAAAACGTATCATTTTTGGGATAACCCAATATTATAGCTTTGTCGTGGCTTATTACCAATCTGTGGCAGTTTAGATCTGACATGGAGACATAGAGGCTGGAGACATGATACATGAGAATATAAATGATTGGAGCAGATTGTCGTTAATCACTCATTATATCTTAAATCTAATTGTCAACAGATATCGACTGGACAAAAAAATAAAAGTTTTAATATAAACAGATAAATCAACAGGCATATAAAAACATATGTCTCAAGTACCAACACCACACACACACACACACACTCTCTCTTCTCTCTCTCCACACACACACACACAATTCACGTTTTTTGTCATGGAATATTTTGTAGTAAACATATTACAGAATCACTTGAAGCACTGTGTTCTACTTGAGAAAATCTCTGTTTGTAGCAGACATCAGATGGACACTAGGCATGATAATTATTTAATAATGGTTTCAAATTTTGGCAGAAGATTAAGAAATATGAGAGGAAGGTCCAAGTCGATGTCATCGACCCCAATGGTGGACAGGAACTTGTTTTTTCGACCCTGAAAGTACGAACAGCAAAGTCGATCTCGGCGGAATTTAAACTCAGAATGTAAAGCATTTTGTTCAACACTGCTAGCGATTCTTCCTGCTTATCGCCTTTCATATTTAATTAATAATTCACGTGACTGGGTGCCCATCGGTCAAGCTTGACCATTTTTATCAACACATATTTATGAAGGACGGGATGGAATTATTTTGAGTAAGACAGACAGTTTCCATTGCATGCAAGTCGCCTTTCTACCACAAGACATATTGTCCAAACCTACCCACAGCCCTAGATTGGTACTTTTCTTATCAGCCACGAAAGAATATAATATGAAGTTGACATCAAAGAAAGTTGATCTCAGAACAGAGAGTCGGAACAAATGCCACGAAACGTTCTACCTAACGTTCTAACCACTTTTCCACTCACCTCCTACAACAATACAGTGGTACCTTAAATTCTTCGCCTGATTACTACAAGTATATCAATTATAATGCATGAAATTGTTTACCCTACTATTTGCATTGAGTATTTTTAAAATCTTTTATGTGATAAGACCAACAGTTCGCTTCATTGCATAAACTTTGAAATGGTAAAAATCAGAATTCATGATTATGTTTTGGTCTCAATGGTAGCACTAAAATGTGTATTTTCATTTTATCTATTTTGTTGCACGACTATGAACCGTAAACATTATATATTCAAAAACGTTAAATATTTTTTGGAACGTTTTCATCAAAAGTGTCTTCGACAGATTTTTAGAAGTGTTTTGGGATAGATTGTGTGAGTGATGTTCAATTAAATGTTGTAAGTAGAGAAATTTTCTTGCGACGTAACTCACTGAGATGATACCATACTGTTCATTTGGAAAACATTGGAGGCACATGGATTAGTGGTTAGAGCAGCGGACTCGCGGTCAAGGGATCGTGGGTTCGAATCTTAGACCGGGCGATGTGTGTATTTATGAGCGAAACAACTAAGCTCCACGAGGCTCCGGCAGAAGGTAATGGCGAACTTCTGCTGACTCTTTCGCCACAACTTTCTCTCACTCTTTCCTCCTGCATTTTGCATCCCATCCAGGTGGGGAACCTATACGCCAAGGAAACCGGGGAACCGGCCCTTATGAGCCAGGCATAGCTCGAGAAGGAACAAACATTTGGAAGACATGATACTAAAGCTCATTCTAGACTATAAGTATAATTTTCTGGGAAAAGATTTCCTGGGAAAAGTTCTCGTTACAAAGTTAAGAAACAAGGATTACTTTAATCTGATCTGTAGAAAGATAATATTCTTGGAATAAGCTGGGAAGCATTTGCAGTTTGAAGGAAATCATAGATAAAACGTTTTGAATCTGTCCATGCATTTTGAAGAAAATTGCATAAGATATACAAATTTAATATTAGACATAAGAAGAAGAAGGATCCCTTGATGTCAATAATCTCTTCAAATGTTCAACTTGTAATCGTATCTGTATTTCTAAGGCTGGTCTTCATAGCTCCTTGCTTGGTTATAGATCTTGGTTTCCCGAAAAAATATTTGCTCGCCGTTCATGTAATAAATGATTTTCTAAATGTGGTCGGAAGAGACACATGCTTGGATACAATACCTGATGTCACGGTTCTGCATTGTATTTAACTGAGAAGAAACTAGGCATAGTAACAATAGTAATTAATAAACTAGATTTAAAAGCCATTTTCCCAAAGTATCCTATGTTTCTGAGAATTTTAAAAGGGTTTTTTGTTTACAAAAGAATTTTTTTCTGATTTTCTTGTATAAAATGGGTTAATTTTGGCTTGTATGTTAGAGGCAATTTTGTAATATCTAAAATATGCCCTGAAGAGTAGTTCTATCCTGTTCATCGTTATGTAATTATACAGTCATACAATTAACTACATGTAAATATCTGTGTATATACATCTATGTATGTATGTATGAAAAATATGTATGTATGTATATATGTATGTATGTATGTATGTATGTATGTATGTATGTGTGTGTGTATGTATGTATGTATGTATGCATGCATGTATGTATGTATGTATGCATGTATGTATGTATGTATGTATGTATGTATGTATGTATGTATGCATGCATGTATATGCATGTATGTATGTATGTATGCATGTATGTATGTATGTATGTATGTATGTATGCATGTATGTATGTATGATGTATGTATGCATGTAGTATTATGTATGTATGTACTACTACGTATGTATGTATGTATGTATGTATGTATGTATGTATGTATGTAGTATGTAGAATGTATGTATGCATGTATGTATGTAACACATGGTATAATTTTAAACAGGGCAAATTTTAGCCTTTTCTTCATAGACTGAAAAAAATGATGATTAGCCTTAATCGATTTTCGAACCTTATTGGGTTCTCATCAGAGGCGTCTACATCATTCCAACAGTCTCCATATATATACATATGTGTATGTATGTGTGTGTGTGTGTGAGAGTTTTTGCCTAATTTTCTAGGCTATTTTCATAGCTATTCCGCGGTAGAAATTTACTTTATTTCCTGTAAAATACCAACCCACTCGACGAAGTTTGTTCATGTATATGTATAAACACAGTTGAAAGTATTTGTGTAGAAGTGTGACGTAATGTGTGCACGTTCATGTGTTTACATGCATTCGTATGTATGCAGTGTATCTCAGTGTTTTTGTGTCTCCAATCTTAATTCTGTTGTGCGGAGACTCCCTTCGGTCACGAATGACCATAGGATTGCACCTAGAAAGTTACCCTCCCAGGTACAAGTCCGGGTAAGGTTGTTTATGGAAGACCAGCAGTCGCCCATGCATACCAGCCTCCTCTCTCCATGCCACCGATGTTATCCAAGGGAAAAGCAAAGGGGCCGATACAGCTTGGTACCTGTGACGCGCAACTCATTTCTACAGCTGAGTGAACTGGAGCAATGAGAAATAAAAGTCTTGCTCAAGAACACAACACGCAGCCCAGTCCGGGATTCGAACTTACAACCTCACGATCGTAAGCTCGACGCTCTAACCACAGAGCCATGCGCCTTCTGTTGTAAATCGAACTTATTTCCTCATATTCATCGTAATACAAACTTTACCACTACTATCACAAGT
>NW_021834356.1:10000-15000 GCF_006345805.1 Octopus sinensis
AACAAACAAGGACAGACAAACGGATTAAGTCTATTACATCGACCCCACTGCGTAACTGGTACTTATGTAATCGACCTCGAAAGGATGAAAGGCAAAGTCGACCTCGGCGGAATTTGAACTCAGAACGTAGCGGCAGACGAAATGCCGCTAAGCATTTCGCCCGGCGTGCTAACGATTCTGCCAGCTCGTCGACTTACAATAACATTATAATGCATATATACACTAATACACAAACGCACACACAGATAGAAAGGAGAATAAAGAGGGAGAGAGGTGTAAGGAATACCTGAAAACATGTGTTTTTAGTAAACACACACATTCAATCTAGCGGTAAAAACCTGATACTGTGGTTGAATCGCATGTTTTTTTTATCTCTCTGTGTGGTTAGGAAATGGATATCTGATCGGTTAGTTTTAGTATTTATAGCTGCATCATCAGAAATTGCATTTTCTGACCATAAAGAAAATAATAGTAGCTTATACTTGTGTGTGCGGAGGCACATGGCCTAGTGTTTAGAACAGCGGACTCGCGGTCGAGGGCTCGCAGGTTCGAATCTCAGACGAAATACCGCTAAGCATTTCGCCCGGCGTGCTAACGATTCTGCCAGCTCGCCGCCTTGAAGACGATTAGATACCGTCGTAGTTCCGACCGTAAACGATGCCGACTGGCGCTCCGCCGGCGTTCGCTTCGTTTCCCCTCTGTGTGTAGCCCCTTGTTGGCAGCAAAGAAATAAGATAAGAGATGTAAAGTAAAATTAGGAGCGAGCGTAGTTTGCCTCGCAGAGAAAACTAGAGGTAATTCGGTTAGAACCAACTTGATTTAATTTGTATAATTAATTATCCTAACTAGTGAACCTGTGAATATTTCACGGAATTAATAGTAAACTTATTATGTTATTCTTGAAGATTTTATCCAAAATAAATGAAAGCGTAGCAGAGCTGTATCTGTATCCAAAGATAGTCGCTCATCTGCTATTCATTGAAAACTGAAAGAAATTGGGATACGATGATTACTTAATGCAATTTATATACTTTATGTACAATTTTGTAGACTCAATACACAGTACTCATAAAATAAATATTCACTCTTATTTTTCTATTTTTCTCATAAACATAAAAAAAGCTACAATTGCAGCGTGAAAGGTGTTTACCAAGCCATTTAAGAAACACACAAAAACCGTTAGTTTCACTTGAACATCTAAATTTAATTTGCCAAAATATTTTCGTTGCTTTGAGACCGCGACCTGTTCACTGACAAAATTTCGTGCTGCGTTATTTTAAAATTTACACAGTCACGATTTCATATACAGAAAACAAAAAAAATTATTGTAGAAAAATTTATTTTATATGTAAAATATAGGGGTCACAATTTCACAGGGGCAAACATTTAATGCAACATGGCAGACCTTAAGAACCACATCGCTGGTAACTTATAAGCCAAGGCGATGAGTTAGAGTTAATACACATTTCAATTTGCGTACACCTTTCAATCCAATACTTCTTTGCGGAATATGTTCTCCGTGTAAGTTCTCCCTTTAGTTTAATAAATTTAACTCTCACATCAAATAATTTGTGAGCCCTTGAGAATAGAGGTTCAGGCAAGAACAGCCCCACTTTATCAAATGTCTGCCCTTGTGATTTATTGATAGACATTGCATTTGACACGCGAACGGGAAACTGGCTCCTTTCAAAAGTGAATGGCAAGTTTGGGATGTGCATGCGTTAAGTGATAGGTGATATAAAGAACTTAGCTCAATTAAAAAAAGAAAATTACTCTTCGCTATGCACTCACCATCGCCGCCACCACCACCGCCCCCCCACCATCTCTCTCTTTCTCTCGCCCCCTCTCTCGCCCTCCTCCTCTCTCTCTCTCTCTCTCTGCCTTTCTTAATCTCACCATCAGAACATTATATTCCAAACTCTCCGCTATATCACTACATTCAACTAACTTTTTGAAACCACGTAATAAATATTACGTCCCCCCTACCACTCATCATGGATGCTTCTCTCTCCGTCTTTTCTCTCTTCCACTTTTTCTTCCTCTCTTTTTTTCTGCTTCTCTCTTCGCCTTATCCTCTTTTTCTCTCACCCTCTTTTCTTTCTCCCTCTTTTCCTATAACCGCGTGAAAGCGTGACCGACGAGACACGTGACGTAATGACAAGCAGAATTATCATAAGATTCTGACGTTCAACTAATTGTTAAATAGATGTTAACGGTTGCATTCTTATACAAATTAGGACATACCAATTGCTCTTACTCGAAATGGGAACCAGATAACCCTGAAATCACACCGTACCGTTTGAAAAAGAGGGAAACACACTGGACAATGAAGTCACGAAAACCAAGATGGCCATAGCTAGAACGCTTGAATTCGTAGTTTCTCCATGAAAATTGGCAGCAGTGGTACGAACACACACACACACACACACACACACACACACACACACACATGTAACCTCATACACACCTGTAACAATTAATCGAGAATCGATGTATGTAGTCTGCAGTCGTTAAATTTTAACTCCTACTTAGGCGTGCATGAACAGGCCAATAATCGAAGCCATTCCAACTGTGGCCGCCTCATCGTATTTTGTATATCCATGTACTCTTTTGCTTTAAGACGATATGACCTGATTAGAATTCAGCTGCTATGTTCAGCATATTGAGTAACCACGTACAAGTCCTCTTATCTCGAACCCATGTTTTGTATTCTAGTGTAGAGGAGAGTATAACACACAGAGTTCCGCTGTATGGAAACCCCGTAGTGCCTGCATTGCTGATGATTGCTGGTTGTTGTCTTGACGATGACGGTCTTCCATATATTTATCTCATTTATAAAAATGAAGTTGAACATTAATTATGTTGATGTAAAGCTCCGCTTCTCTGAAGCTTGGCAGTGATTTCCTGCGAAACATCACGTATCTAATGTCTCATACCGCCATTCACGGGGTGTCAGGATGTTTACATACTCCTACACAGGCGCACACATAATACGCACACACATACACATACATACGCACATACAATATATTACATACATATGCATATATATATATATATATATATATATATATATATGTGTGCATGTGTATGTGCGTGTGTCTATTTCTGAAGCTGTATACAGTATCGTGCAATAAGCAAAGGAATACTGAATAAACATATAGGAAGTATGCATGCATCTATGCAATATCTCTACACACAAACATACACGCACGCATACACATATATAATATATGTGGTGTGTGTGTGTGTAGATGTATATTATATATAATTATATATATATATATATATATATATATCTTGATATATGTACATACGTAAGACGGAATATATATATTTCGAACATCAACACAAATTAAGAACCCTAAACCGACAAGAGAAAAGTAGATTATAAAATAGGATTTGACATAACATATTATATGCCATAATGTATATGTATATATATATATTCAAATATTTCTAAGTCGTTATGTTCAGCCTTTATAACCACAACAAAAGCATGCCTCTTCATTTCTTGTGTAAGCTGAGTGTCTGGCATTATTATTTTCAGAAACAAAGATTATACAGAGTTAGCAATAAAAAAAATGCAGCAATGACTCCAAAGAATTATTCCTCAAATAACTTACGCACCCTGTCCATACATACATACATACATACATACATACATACATACATACATACATATATATATATATATATATATATATATATATATATATATATATATACAGGGTGAGTAAGTTATTTAAGGAAGAACTTTTTGGGATCATTGCTGCATTTTTCTTTTTGCTAACTCTGTATAATCTTTGTTTCAGAAAATAATAATGGCAGACAATCAGCTTACTCAAGAAATGAAGAGACTTGCTGTTATTGAGATTATAAAGGCTGAGCATAGCGATTTAGAAATATTTCCATTTTTAAAAATTCCTAGATCTTTCGTATACAAAGTTTGTAAGAAGCCAGAGACTGAAGATAGAAACGTATGACCAGTATTTGAGCACAAAAAGCGTTCTAAACACTCTGAAAGCATTAGAACAACTGAATTTATCCAGCAAGTTCAACAGACAGTTGATTACAATCCCAGAAAGTCCATGATATCAATTACAAACGAACATCATGTGCCAGAAGGAACAGTCAGAAATGTTGTTCACGAAGACACCAGATATAAGTCTTATATAATGAAGAAAGGTCAATTTGTCAGAAGAAGCAGAAGAAAATCACTACACTTAAACAAACTAACAGACTTTTAAACAAACTGAAAAATTCAGCAGAAGATTTGATTTGGTTTTTCTCAAGCGAGAAAAGCTTCGACCAAGATCAATAACTTAACAGAAGAAATGATAGATAGTTATGTGCAGACCCTTCTGAAGTTCCAAGTGTTATGCATACAAAATTTTCTGCAACTGTCATGGTTTTAGGGGTTGTCAGCAATGAAGGACATATGATGCCTGCTTACTTCTTTCCACAAGGCATTAGAGTTAACTTTGCCGCCTACATTGAGTTCCTGGAAACAATTGTTAAACCCTGGATAGACGGTGTATGCAATCGAAGGCCGTATGTGTTTCCGTAAGACTCTGTACTATCACACATGGCTCTAGTAACACAAGAATAAATGGCTGAAAATTTTCATGATCACATATCCCTAACATTTGACCTCCTAATTCTTCAGATCTCAATCCATTGGACTATTTCATGTGGAGTGATGTTGAGAGAGAGGTCAATGAATACGCCCATAACACCAAAAATACTTTGAAAGCTGCCATAGACAGAGTAATGTTCAAGATGAACCAGGACCACTTGATTCGAGCATGTAGATGATTTAGATCTTATACAGAAGCAGTTGTTGAAGATGAAGGTGGCTTTATTGTAGAACATTATAGAAAAGAAGGTTTATTTTTATCCTCATAGCACTTTTTGATAAATAAAGTTATTATCTGTTATTACGTGTCTGTTTTTTTTTTATAAACATAAATCTGTCCTGAAATATCTTGCGCACCCTT
>NW_021834356.1:32500-37500 GCF_006345805.1 Octopus sinensis
CAGCTGTCTAACGAGACACAGTCTGTGTTTGATTAGTATTTGCGAGGGAGGTCAATGCTCCCAGCTCTAGCCTAACGTGATACACACAGACCCGAGTTTCTCGGTAGTTACCCGACTTGGGTGTGTATTAACCACCAGATGGTGAGGAAGAACTCGTTCCACTCGCAAAATACTATATCATTTTTCTAGCGACACACTGCCGCTGATCTCGTAAAAAGAGAGATAAATTATATTAAATCTCTGAGAAAGACATAATCAGAAACAGTACGGACTCGTAAAATATATTTGCCAACTAAATGTGGCGGTCCTAAAGAGGCCGGTGTTGCTGTTGTTTTTAGCCCCAGGAAGACATCTTAGTTGGCAGATATATTTTACGATTCCACACTTATCTCTCGCTCCGAAATTTACTATAACTTATCTCTCTTTTTATGTGATCAGTGACAATGTGTCGCTAGAATAAATGATATGGTATTTTGCGTGTGGAATAAGCTCTTTCTTACTAGCTGGTGATTAAGACACACTGGAAACGGGTAACTACCCAGAAACTGGGATCTGTGTGTATCACGTAAGGTCAGAGTTGGGAGCGATGACCTCCTTCGCAAATTAGTAATCGGACACAGACTATGCATCGTTGGCCGGCTGGAAGAGATGTCTTCCTGGAGCTAAAAACAACAGCAGCATCGTGCTCTATAGGACCACCACATTTAGTTGGGAAATATACTTTACGATTATCACTCACTTAGAGATTTAATATAACTTATCTGTCTTATATATATATAGTGACGTATATTTGCCATTTAAATATGGCTAACCCCTAAGGGTGGATGCTACTGTAGTTTGTAGCCCCAGGAGGACACCTCCTCCAGCTGGCGATAGACACACTTTCTGTGCCCTATCAGTATTTGCAAAGGGAAGCCATCCTATAACTCGCTCTGAGATTTATTATTGCTTATATATATATACATACATACATATACAAACATATACATACATATACATACATATATATATGTATGCATGTATGTATATACGCATCTCTACTAAAATATGCGTGTGTATATAATTAATTATCTATTTGTAGTTCTCAAAAAAAAAATTCCACAACCAGAGGACTCTTTGAAGAATGAAGGCTAAACGTACACTGTTAGCTAGGAGACGATGTGATTTGAACTCACAACATAGACATAAGTATGATGTTTAATTTAAGATATTATTTATTCCACTACGTTATCACTTCTTTTGTATTGCAGCTGGAGATCGATATTAAACAAGGAGACAAAATAAATATGTTTATCATTGCTATTATCTAGCCCTTGGACAATGAGCAAAACTACGGTCAAGGACGTTCCTTCTGTGATCACCTTGTTTCACAGACACAATGCATACAGGGACTAGATTATCAAAGGATGTATCATGTCCTTCTTTTATAGATAGCAAACGTATACTTGAAGGGAAATTTTGCTTTTATTTCTTGCAGATCACGGGACTAAATACATGGGTACATATTTTTTTCTCGGCGCCGGAAATATATAGGACTAAGTTTCCTAAGGACGAAGACTGAATTCAGAGCATCAAAGGACCAAACTAAATAGCGTACTACAACCCCCACTTGCACCACCATCACTATCATCATCATCATCATCATCATATTAACCATAACCATAACCACTACATTCAACAGCATCACCGTAACCACAACCACAATCACCATCACAACCACGGCCACCACTAACACCACCACTACCACCATCACAACCACAACCACCAACACCACTACCACCAACACCACAACAACCACCACCACTGACGCCACCACCATCATCACCACTATCATAACCATCACCATAACTACAACCATCACTAGCATCACCGTCACAGCTACCACCACCACCACCACCACCACCACCACCACCACCACTACTACTACTACTGCTGCTGCTGCTGCTACTACTACTACTACTACTACTACTACTACTACTACTACTACTACTACTACTAACACCACCACCACCACCACCAGTACCATTCTGTTCAGACACCCTTACCATTCCATATCACAGTAACAGAAATATTTCAATTACTAAAGCGCCAATGTGATAGTGATAGAGATTGCGGTCATATCGCATATTATTATCTTATTGCCAATAACATACTGTTGATTATATCATTGGCAATAAAAAAAAATCATCATTCCCCCGCTCCTCTCCCTCCTCCTCAAGATCATCATCATCATTACCACCACTATCACCACCACTATCATCTTCGCTATCAACATCGTCGACGTCGTCGTTACCACCACCACCACTTTCAACATCATCACCATCACCATCATCATCATCACCACCAACTCCACCTCCATCATCATCATCACCATCATCACCATCACCACCACCATCATCACCACCACCATCACCACCATCATCACCACCACTGCCACCACCAACAACAACACAACCTTCATCATCACCATCATCATCATCATCATCATCATCATCATCATCACCACCACCACCACCATCATCATCACCACCACCACCATCATCATCATCATCATCACCATCACCACCACCATCATCAACACCACCATCACCACCACTACTGCCACCACCACCAACAACACAACCTTCATCATCACCATCATCATCATCATCATCATCACCACCACCACCCACCACCACCACCGCCATCATCATCACCACCACCAACATCATCATCATCATCACCATCACCACCATCATCAGCACCACCATCACCACCACCACCACCATCACCACCACCAACAACAACAACATCAACAACAACACAACCTTCATCATCATCATCATCATCATCATCATCATCATCATCATCATCATAATCATTGTCGCCTTCTCGTGACGCCTGTTCTAAGCAGGTACGGCGCAATATATCACCTGTAATCTCAGTCCTTTCACTTTTCCTATCGTCCCTTATTATATTCGTTTCACTCTCGTTTAATTCTGTCCGCTTCTTGATATTATCCCATTCTCATAATTCTCGATGCCGCCCGCCCTTCCACCCGCTTCCTCTTCTTCCATTTATTTTATCTTCTGTTAACAATCTCTAGCAGCCATACATATTTCCCTAATTAAATGTCCAAAATATTTAGTATTTTTTTCCTCTTTGATGTTTTTCAATGAAATTCTTTTATTTTTCCTCTTTTTTAGTTCTTCATCATTTGGTTTTGTGTTCTGTCCATGACAGTCTCAAAAGTCTTTTATATTCCAGAGTATCTAATTCCATAGATTTCTAATCTGTTTGATAATACTTTCGTTAATCTCAGTATTTCAACTCCGTGTATTACAGTAGACATTAAACGGGTAATGACCCCTTTCGGTAATGAATGGCCATGGGAGTGCACCTAGAAAGTTACCCTCCAAGGCACAAATTCGGTCAAGGTTGTTTATAGAAGACCTGCATGCAAATCAGCCTCTCCTCTCCATACCACTGATGTTATCCAAAGGCCAATACAGCTTGGTATCAGTGACGTCACAAGTCATTTCTACAGCTGAGTGAACTGGAGCAACGTGAAATAGTGTCTTGCTCAAGAACATAACATGCAGCCCGGTCTGGGAATCGAACTCATTCCTTCATGATTGTGAGCCCGTCGCTTTGGTCACTGAGCCATGTCCCTTCATACACACACACACACACACACACACCACACACACATATTTATGATCTTGGCGTTGCACCTAGAAAGTTACCCTCCCAGACACAAGGTTGTTTATGGAAGACCAGCAGTCGCCCATGCATACCGGCCTCCCCTCTCCACACCACCAGTGTTATCGAAGGGAAAGACAAAGGCCGATACAGCTTGGCACCTGTGATGTCACAACTCATTTCTACAACTGAGTGAACTGGAACAACGTGAAACAAAGTGTCTTGCTCAAGAACACAACACATAGTCCAGTCCCGGAATCGAACTCACAACCTCATGATTGTGAGCCCGACGCTCTAACAACAGAGCCATGTAACGTTTAAATAATCCTTCTTTCTTGGTTCACTATTTAATTTTTTTTCGTTTACATGTTTCAGTCGTTGAACTTGCAGTTATGATGGGGTTACTGCCTTGAAGGTCTAGTGGACAAATCCACCCCAGTACTTAAAAATACTTATTCTATCTGTCTCTACTACCGAACTGCAAGTTACGGGAATATGGGTAAATCAACACTGGTTGTCAAGTGAATGTGGGGGTCAAACACAGATTTACTCCATTCCTCACAGAAATTGAGGGCTACAGTGCACCTTAATTTTGCGCCATTTGAAGTTCTAATTAATTTATGAACAGCTATATATTTAAGAGATGATGAATTATTTACATTATTTACATTATTTACATTTGACGGATATTTGTCCTCATCTTGTTTGTTGTTAACACAACGTTTCGGCTGATATACCCTCCAGCCTTCAACAGGTGTCTTGGGGAAATTTTTATCCTGGGTCCGCATTCCTAAGGTATTTTTCGATGTTATATTATAACAAACACGATGAGGACAAATAACTGTCAAATGTAAATAATGTAAATAACGAACAGCTATTCTGTTATAAATATAACCATAATATTCAAATACACGGTGCATGTCTCTCCACTTTGAGGAACCCCCTCCTCTCTCGGTTCCACTCAGCACCAACTACTAAGTCCTGGTCACGAGGAAATGATGCTAAAGTTTTGCCAAGCGTGCTACCAATTCTGCCAGCTTTATGTTCTGAGTTCAAAAGCTGCCAAGGTCCAGTTTGCCTTTCTTCCTTTGGGGTTCGATAAAATAACTACAAGTTGAGGACTAGAATGGATGTAATCGACTAGCCCGCTTCTCCCAAACTTTCAGGCCTTGTTCTTATAATAGGAAACAAAAAAAAAATATTGTAATTTTCATGGATTTTCCCTCTTCCTCACACAAGGCCTGTGGGTCAGCGAGGTTGCTCTTTTCATATGCCCGGGGGTGGAGTGTGTGTGGAATATGTCGACTCAGAGATCTGGA
>NW_021834356.1:42500-50891 GCF_006345805.1 Octopus sinensis
CCCATTTTCGCCGTTTACTTTTGCGATCGTACTTTTTTAGCCATTACCCAACAATCACGACCATAGTTGAGAAGGATAGGCACGAAAACCAAACTGAAGATAGCAAGTTTGGTTTCTGAACCAACTTCCATTTTGTGGATTGAATGCTGGAATTGGGGCATTACGTTAGTAATTTTAGTATTAAATTCATCTTCCTGCTTCTTGAATGCGGCCTCGAGATACATAAACTTCTCCACTTGTTTCTATTGTTCCACTAACATGCAGAATGTACTGGAAATACTTTCTTGAGAGTATTAGCGCTAATTTTAATGAATATTATTGACTTCTAAGGACATTTCGCTATGCATGCATTATTTAGCTATGCAAGTATTACTCACTACAAAGTATATTAAACGTTTTTATAAGCCAATACTATGTTCTAGTGTGTTAGCAGTGCTATTAAGTCACTTGTTAAGGTTTTTCTCTACAGCATTTTTCAATAGAAATTATAACCAGCACCGATTTGTAACGACGTTTCAAGGATGGCTAATGGGTTAAATGGGTACTGATTAAGAAACAAGTACTCCTCAATTACGGCATATACAACCATTATACATTTTTCATCTCTGATCTCATTGTTGGTTACATTAGGCGTACTTGGATTCGAAACGTCGTTAGAAAATAGGTGCTCTTTACTCTCTTTACTCTTTTACTTGTTTCAATCAATTGACTGTGGCCATGCTGGAGCACCGCTTTTAGTCGAGCAAATCAACCCCAGGACTTATTCTTTGGAAGCCTAGTACTTATTCTATCGGTCACTTTTGCCGAACCGCTAGGTTACGGGGACATGAACACACCAACATCAGTTGTTAAGCGATGTTGGGGGGCAAACACAGACACACAAACGTATACACACACATACATATATGTATACATATATACGACGGGATTCTTTCAGTTTCCGTCTACCAAATCCACTCACAAGGCTTTGGTCGGCTCGAGGCTATAGTAGAAGACACTTGCCCAAGGTGCACGCAGTGGGACTGGACCCGGAACCATGTGGTTGGTAAGCAAGCTACTTACCACACAGCCACTCCTACGTCTGCTAGCTATAATTTCTATAAACAATCTAAAGAGATAACCTTAACAAGTTATTAATTAATGTAAACAGTAACAGTCTAAGGGAGGAAAGCATTGGTTGAGCAATGGTTAATGAAGCTTAAAAGAAAACTCCAAATTATCTAATTAGTTGATGCACTGAAACGGTAAATTAAAACTGGACACCAGTGATTAGGAAAGGAATTGTTTAACTAGTTATTATTGGTAAACAGGGTCAGGAAGAAACAATGTGCTTCCATGAAATTCTGTTTTCTGCTGGGGGGAAACTGCGGCCAAAACAGTGTCATGCTTCAAACTGATTATAAGGACGCTACAGTGAGCAAAACAAGTTTTCGAGTGGTTTTTACGCTTTAGGAATTGTCACTTGTCGCATGAAGACCAATCTCGTTCAGGACGACCGTGGACATCTCGAACGAAGGAAAGCATCATGAAAGTTCATGAACTGATCTTGGAGGATCCACACCAAACAATTGACAAACTTGTTGATATGACGGATGTGTTCTAGAGGTCCTGTCAACGAATTTTGAGCGACGAATTGCGAATGAAAGAGTTGCAGTAAAATTTTTACCTCACTTGCTTACAGAAGATCAAAAGCAGTCATGACAGAATGCATGTTGTGAACTGAAAGAACAGTCGGGAGTTGATCCGGACTTTTTTCCGAAGGTCATCACTGGTGACGAAAGCTGGTGCCATGGAATTTGCAGATGTGGAAGAGGCGAAGAAAAAACGGCATCACATCGAACAGTGGAAAACGGGTCTGGACCGATTCATTGCTTCAAATGGAGAATGCTTTGAAAGCGATAAAAATGTAAACCTGTAAAACTAAGTGAATAAAATAATATTGCAAAATTCCGGTTTCTTTTTGGCACACTCTCGTACACTCCATGCCTTAAACTGATGAAATTTCGAACTCTTCCCCACCCTACTACTCTTTCCTCCTCTTTCTTTCTCCTATTCGTTCATACACCTCCCCGACCACTTCCGGCCACTGATTACACAACAATAAAATCCACGCCATTTTCTATTCTTCTCTATGCTCAGCAAGTAAAGGGGGTGGGGGTCATTCTGTTGATATCAGCTGCTCCAAATCTTTGGTAAATAAAACACGGGAAGGTTCAGAGGAGATCTTAGCTTGTGTACGAAACCAAACTGCTCTGTTATTATGTTTTTTTTTAAACATTTTAAACATTGGGGTTATCATCTTTGATTGCTGCATTAAATTTTGAAACCCGTTGGGCGATTCTGTCGACTAATTGCAAGGATAACTATTATTAATGGAAGTTTTCCAAATTAGTATATTAAACATGCGAAGAACTACATACACACACACACGCATTGATATGTACACACATACGCGTACACTCAAATGTACACACATACGCGTACACATACACACACACACTCAAATGCATTCACACACACACACACACGTTTATGCTTTGGCCTGCCAGAAAATGTTTACCGAGCACTCTCTTACACCAACAGTAGCAATATCACCGCCACAATCATCACCACCACCGCCACTAAAACCACCACCGCCAATAACAACAACAACAACAACAACAGCAACAACAACAGCACCATCAACAACAATATTCATTATTCATATTTTAACTTTGATTCACAGCTGTTAAAAATATAAACTGTTAACTTCAGAATTACATGAAAGTTCTTCAGCTGTTGTACTGTTGTGCGTGTGTACATATATGTGCATACACACATACATACATACATACATGCATACATACATACATACATACATACATACATACATACATACATACATACATACATACATACATACATACACACACATGTTTACATACATACATATATATATATATATATATATATTATATACACAGACACATATATATATACATACACACACACATATATATATATATACATATACACACGCATGATGTATATTAATGATTGCGTGTGCATGTATACATGTTTTGGTGGTAGATTTGTGGGAACCAATAATCAATTGTTCTGATATAAAATATATACAAAACAACTTTAACAATATTTGCCTTTTATTCATGCCCCACCCCGCCTCCACTCTGACTTACATATTTTCCCATATTTTCAATATATTTACTGTATTTCATCATAAGTAAGTTAGCTGGATCTATCTTCCGTGTCGTTTATTTTTATCTTTCTTAAACATAGGCGGAAAACATACTGGAAAATGTTTCGACCCCGGCTGATGACATACATCTCAAACTAACACATCGAAATATTAGTGTACGTCCCGGATTAAGGTAATGCATAACCATATCTGCTCTGTGTGATGTATTCTATATTTTCCATTTCAGTTCCGTTTTGCTATTTCGATATTTTTATCCGTGTTTTCAATAATAATGTTGAAATTATTACAAAGAAAATAATACTTTATCTTTTGATTAATGAAGATGTGTAAAGTGAATTTGTTAACCTCATGTATTGCGACTGAAATCGTTTGAATATTTTAAGCTTATGTAATTTCCCAGCTGAGGACTTATGAGAGGCTTTCAACAACTTTTAGCTGCTCATATATAATGCATTCGAAATATTCTCATCTTTAGCTTCGTTCAGTTAATGTCGACCTATCCGAAGGTTAATGCATTATAGATTATTATAGTATATGTATGTATGTATATATATGTGTAATATATATATATATTAATATATATATATATTATATATATATATATATAACCATGAGGCTGGGAAGCACCTTCTTACACACACAGCCACTCCTGCAAAAATGAGCAGACACCCACACACACACCACACACATATATATATATATATATATATATATATATATATATATATTATATATGCGTGCATGTATATTTGTTTGTATGCATGCGTTTATATATGCATGTACGTATGCAAACAGGAATGGGGATCTTGAAATAGTATATGCAAAGAGAATTCAGAAGTCATCGTTATTTTACAGAAAATTACGCTCTTCTCAATGGGCCCAATGATGCGACTGAAATTACTGTTTTCAGAACCATATATTTTGTGTATTTTGTTGTATGACTGTGGAACTTGGAAATTATATAGGGTATCTCAAAAGACACTTCCTTAACTATACAAATACGTGTCTGAAATTTTGATACAATATAAAGTCAAATTTTGTAACAACACTACATCACATATGAAAAATGACATCGCTTAAATGGCAGCCATTTTCGACTTCGCACACCCATGCTCTTTCAAAAACTTGCGCCATAACACCCTTAAAAGCTTCACACTCCACTTCTCTGATTTTTCTACTGATGTTCTCCTTCAGTTGCACCAGGGTTTCCGATTTGTTGACGTAAACCCTTACTTTCAGGTATCCCTACAAGAAAAAATCCGGGTTTGTCAACTCTGGGGAACGTGAAGGCCAAGTTGACATTGCCGTAGTGGGAGATTATTCTTTCTCCAAAGCATTGCCTTAGCAACTGCATCGTTTCTCTTGCGGTATAAGCAGTTGCCCCATCTTGCTGGAACCATGGATGAGGTCTACTTTGAATGGCCAACTGTTGTGAAGGAGCTTTTTTCAGTAAAAGTGTCTTCGTCGGCTGTTTTCATATATTCCGGAGAATCTACGAATGATGTTGAACTCTTGGCGATAACAAACGTTGTAAGAAATAGATAAGCTGTTTTGTAACGTAAGAGGTTACGCAGTTCAAATGGAAGATATACGAATTCCAAAGATACCACAAAAGTGCTGCCTGATCGAAGGAAGAACAACGCACTCAGAGTGAGTTATGGAACTACTGGATTTCATAAAGTGCCATCATCCACTTGTTTCAGTCACTGGACGGTGTCCAGGATGGGGCATCACTTTGAAGGGTTTTTTAGTCGAACGAATTGACCACAGTACTTATATTTTTTAAAGACTTGTACTTATTCTAGCGGTCTCTTTTGCCGAACTGCTAAGTTATGGGGACGTAAATAAATAGCTGTTGTGAGACAGTAGTCGGAGACAAACACATACATACACACACGTACATACACACACACACACAAACACCACACACACACACATACAAACACACACACCACACACACACACACACATATATATATATAAGTTCAATTAGAAGTTAAATAAGCCTCATTAAGGTATAATAATTCCCAATTAATTTACTGGTTTCTTACCTATTATTTATTTTGAATATTAGATTTGATATCAATTTTTTATAAACATATTTACCCTTATATTAATTTGATACTTAAATATACTGTTTATTACTAAATATTACTATATATTATTTCTCTTTATACTTTTAATGTAACCCAAAGCATATTATATAATTTTTTATACCTACTTCTCTAAACATACTACCTCCTCCACACCTTATAAGGTTTATACCAAGTTTTTTTTCTATAAACCAATACTCAGCCGAAATGCTCCACACACTTAACACATACAAATATAACTATGTAATGGTATATAATGGTATATCTTTTTTCTACCTCCGACGAGACTCAACTTTATAATGGTTTAAATATTTCAATTAATTTTTAAAGTCTGAATTGAAACAGTTGTCAGAAATTATGTCTATTTTTGTAATTATTTTCTATATATATATATATATATATATATATATATATTAGAGAAAAACCACTATTATGTAATTCAAACAATGATAGACCTTCCTCTATTTTGGGTAAGCGCAATGTTGTGAGCCATCACTCATAACCTTTATCGCAACAGAGTGTTCTACCTATCCCTTTATTTGTGTGTGAATGGACCCCAATATTCAACTGGTACTTTAGTTATCGATCCTGGAAAGATAAAAGGCAAACTTGACCTCGTCAGGATTCGAACTCAAGGAACTGTGAGCCGCAATAAATAATATACAACATTCTGTCCAATGCTCTAATGATTCTGCCAGTTCGTAATTATCCTCCGGGTATTAAGGACATGAGGCCTTAATCACATGCAGCAGCTGTTGCATGAGTCTTTAATCACACAATTATCGCAAGAGTTGCTGGTCTTTAGTTATACAATTATACCATGGTTTATGCGAGTCTTTCATCTCAAAATTACAGCAGGTGTTATATGAATTTTTAATCATATGATTACGGCATGAATTCCATGATACAAAATTTTAGACCAAAGAAATACGTGGAGAAAAGTCAAACTAATTTCCACTGGTTTTACCATTTCTCTCAGATAAAATTAATTTTCAGAATACGTACAACGCCCTGTAATTTGGGTGGTAAGCATAAGTGGCTGTGTGGTAAGACGCTTGCTTCTCAACCACATGGTTCTGGGTTCAGTCCTATTGCGTGGCACCTTGGAGAAATGTCTTCTATCATAGCCTTGGGCCGACCAAAGCCTTGTGAGTGGATTCGATAGACGGAAACTGAAAAGAAGCCCGCTATATATATATATTTATATGTATGTGTGCATGTGTGTGTCTTTGTGTCTGTGTCTGTCCTCCATCGCCACTTGACAACCGATGTTGGCGTGCTTAAGTCCCCGTAACATTGCGGTTCGGGAAAAGACACCGATAGAATAAAAACCTGGCTTTAAAAAAACGTACTGAGGTCAGTTCATTAGAACAAAAATTCTTGAAGGCGGTGCCCCAGTATGGCCGCAGTCTAATGACTGAAAGAAGTACAAGAAGATAGGTAAATTGGTCCCAGTTTTAGTATTTTATTTTATTGCTCCCGGAAGGAAGAAGGTCCAAATGTACTCCACAGTCAGTTGAACTCAAAATGACCCGAAGACTCCCCATCAAATACCACGGTATATTCAATCGTGGGTGTCATCCGCTCTACCAATTCGCAATACCTTTCGGAAACGAAAACATTTACAAAGTAAGAACAATATTATGTGGCAAAGCTCTCATACACTCGCATACTCGCTTACCACACACACACACACACACACACACACACACACACACACACACACACACACACATTATTTTCTACTCTAGACACAAGTTCCGAAATTTTTGTGGCGGGGTCAGTCGATTAGATCGATCCCGGTACGCAACTGGAATTTAATTTATCGAACTTGAAAGGACGAAAGGCAAAGTCGACTTCGGTGGAATTTGAACACAGAACGTAACGGCAGACGAAATACCTATTTCTTTACTACCCACAAGGGGCTAAACACAGAGGGGACAAACAAGGACAAACGAAGAGATTAAGTCGATTAGATCGACTTCAGTGCGTAACTGGTACTTAATTTATCGACCCTGAAAGGACGAAAAGCACAGTCGACTTCGGCAGAATTTGAACTCAGAACGTAAAGACAGACGAAATACCGCAAAGCATTTCGCCCGGCATGCCAGCTCGCCACCTTGAGACACACATATATTAACGCACTCGCAGAGCCTCGAAGTTGCCGCCCAAATTTGAAAAAAATAAAAGCTTGTATCGGTCGTGAGTCAATGATTGCTGCCGTTGATGTTTACCACTAGTGTTGGCCCTAAACAAAGAGAACTATAGTGAAAGACAACCACACGCACGACCATCCCATCTCCTCTTATACACATGTTTTGATATATATTTAAAGTTATGGTGGTGAGCTGGCAGAGTCGTTAGCACACAGGGGAAAAATGCATAGCGACATTTCGCCTGTCTTAACGTTCTGAGATCAAATTCCACCGAGGTCGACTTTGCCTTTCGGGCTGAGCACTGTTCTAACATTCTGCGCTACTTCTCAGAATTCTCAGAAACGAAGACATTTGCAAAATAAGAACATCAACATTTCGCAAGGCTCACACTCACACACATACGAACACACACAAACACACATGTATATAAAGCCCCTATCCCGAAACTGCTGGCCTTGTGCCAACATTTGAAAACAAAATATACTTAAAGGATGATTCAGCTGCTATTCCTAGCAGGTCGCACTACCACATTGAGACCCGCTTATTGGTTCGGTACATCAAGATTATGGCTACGGATATGATTCACAAAATTGCGATGAGGCTTTCTTTGTTAACGACCATAGCAACATTTACTGCTGAATGTCTAGAGATTTTAATGTATTAGAGGAGGAGTTTATGAGCGAACGAACAATACAATAGCTTCATTAGATTTGTGTTTGATACAAAATAGTCTTTGTTCAATTTAAATACTTTAGTTTTATCTGTAATTTATTATTGTGAGCTTGCAGAAGAAGGAGGCAGAAATTTGCAACAACTCACTCAGCCGAATATTTTTACACACACATGCATACAAATAAATACATACACACACACACACACACATATATATATATATATATATATATATATATATATATATACATCATTAATGTTGTTTTGATGTCAA
>NW_021834357.1:0-12500 GCF_006345805.1 Octopus sinensis
GTGTATATATCGATAGACACATATACACATACATATATATATACATACATCCATACATACATGCATATATACTTACATCCATCCATCCATCCCTACATACATACATACTTGGTGGCTGCCCCCTCGTTATCGAGTATGGGCATTGCTCGGTGCTTAATCAATGTTGTTAACTTGCAATGCCTGTGCATGAAGATTTTTTTTAAAGCGAGGAAAGTGTGTGCACTGTGTCAATCCCAGTCACTAAGCAACAGCAGCCATAATCCGAAAAAAAAACAAGTCAACATCATTGGAAACCACTGAGCGGCAGTTTTATATCGGAGTTATCCCAGTTACCTGAATTACCTTCTCCTAGAAGGATGCCCTAACAAAGTCTAGGAGTCCTTCACTCCCAATGGTTTAACCGCGCGATGGGGTATTCAGTCCGATTATTTCTATGTCCCCGCGCATGATACAGCCTTAACACATTTATTGGATGGCCGTTGACTCTCAAGAGTTCCACCGCTCTTTGACGGGTTTTGTTTTTCATCCAGCAGGGTGTCCAATAAACTCCCTCCTCACCAAGCAAGTTTGGTGGGGTTGACGGTTTAGTCGCCGACGACCCGACAATGCAACAGGTTGTACTGGGTTACATGTTACCAGTAGCACACGAAAGTGACCTGACATACATACATACATGCATACATACCTACATATATACATACATACATACATACATGCATACATACATGCATACATACATACATACATGCATACATACATGCATACATGCATACATACATACATGCATACATACATACAAGCATACATTCATGCATGCATACATAATACATACATACATACATGCATACATGCATACATACATACATACATACATACATACATGCATACATGCATACATACATACATGCATACATACATACAAGCATACATTCATGCATGCATACATAATACATACATACATACATGCATACATGCATGCATACATACATACATACATACATACATGCATACATGCATACATACATACATTCATGCATATATACATACATACATGCATACATACATACATGCATACATACATACATATATGCATACCTACTTACATTCATGCATACTTACATACATACATACATACATGCATACATACATACAGACATACATACATACATACATCATACATACATACATACATACATACAAAAATATCCTGTTCATGTTGTTGAAATTCCAATGAAAGATACTTGGAACTAGGTTAGAAGCCGTCTCTCTTTCTGTTGGCCAGAATTATTCTATTAAAACCGAATAATGACATTCATACATATTTTTAGCTAGTCATTATCACTAGCTTTGAATACTTTTCTTCTTGTTTTATAAATCATAGCAAAACATACAGGTACAGTGTCTCCAATTTGAAACTCAATTCGCAAGTGCACCTTCCGTATGGACTGCATACGTACGACGGAATTCCATAGTTATGATTAAATTTACTCAGAGGAAGCATATTAGACCCCTCAGATATAGTTTGACCTAATTTAATATATTTGTATATATATGTGTATGTATGTGTGTGTGTGTGCGTGTGTGTTGTGCGTGCGTGTGTATTTGTGTGTGTGTGGTTGTATTTGTGTGTGTGTGTGTGTGTGTTTGTGTGTGTGTGTGCGTGTAACACTCTCGGTTTGGCCCTCGAAATAAGGAATTTGAAATAAGCTACAAAATAAATCTTACATCCATGTCAGATTTCAACAAAGTCCCATAATTTTTCCTATCGTAATGGCGGGTTGCATATGCAGCTGCGCATGCTCTGTACAGCTTAAACACCTGGCGGTTGTTTTCACTGTCTAATTATGCCGCTGAATCAAAAGATGAATTTGAAGATCTTCCAGCGTCCGTATTCTCTGCAATTGTTTACGATTTACAACCATGAAAATATTTGTAATCTAGAGAAGCGAATGCAGATTTACCCATTAGACTAATAATAGTGGGATAGTAAACATTAATAATCTTTATTCTTTATTGCAGCTTGATGCTGTTAACCGAACCCTTCGTTTATCTAACATATATTCGACACTCCAACATACTGTCATGAATCCTATTGGATATAACGTGACGGTCACAACATCTCAGCCTTCTTACACACAGCATCCGTGCTTGCCCTGACTATATTTGCTCTCTTTACTCTCACTTTTATGGGTGTTGTATTCGTTTCACATGAAATGTCTTCAGCTTCTAGGATCCATCCTTTCTTCGGTTCTGGTATGTTTACGTAGATGAGTGAAAGAAATCGTCGTATTTGATGTTCTCTGCTGTCGAAATGAGGCAATTTTTCTGGTTGATTTCATTTCTTATTCTTGTATATCAGCGCTTAGTATATGACGTGTATGTTGTGTGCATCGAGTTTCATTTTGTATCTTATTTTGAAGAGAGATGGGAATTTTGTGATATATTTTAGGTGGCAGGACCAATACTCATTTATCCTGTCTTTTGAGGGATTGATCGTGTAAATTCCACATTCTCAGAAAGCTTAAATTGAACATTTTGTGATATTTCTAAAGTAGACGATAAATAGGTTTTATAAGATATGGGGTAGGAATGGAACAGAAAGCTTTCCTGATTAATAACGGCAAATAGAATGGTTTGTGAAGACGTATCTTGTTGTTGTTGAAAGAATCAGTTAAGTTCTGTGCTATGTAATGTAGCGGTTCATGGCTCCTTGTCAGAATCCGAGTTGTAATTTGAAAACCAAGATGCCTGAGATAGTAGCGTCGAGTATTAGAAATTCTAAGGCTGTGCATGAAAAGCTGATATAATTCTATGGTGGTACTTTATTTGGGGTTTGTTGAATCATGAGACAGAAGACAAAATACTGTTAAACGAAATAACATTTTATTTCAACGATAAGTTTGAGAAACTGAAATCTTACAAAATGTTTTCTAGAATCATTTCGACAGATTTAGATTTTTCTTGTTTTTGAGGATATTTCTGGCATTCTACGTCGCCTCTTTTGTATTGTTTGAATATCTTCTGTAAACTAGTACAACAGTTTATTGTAACGATAGACATACTTTAAAGAAAATATTAGGTAACACAATTGAAAATTTTATGTTATTTATTGAAATTCACAGAGATATTTTCATATGGAACCGAATTTAATTTCTATTCAATATTTACTGCAAACAACGCAGGTTAATTCTTGACCATTGACATACGGTGGACATGGCAATGAACCACAAGCAGCCTCAACGAAATATAATAGAGCTCCATCTTCGTCTCTGTAACCTGCTGGATCAGCTTCTGGTGCATAATCTACACAAACATATTCATGTCTGCCCTTATGATTATAATGCTCGGTCATCAAATATCCTGAATACTCAGCTGTCCATCCATCGTAACACTTTGTCCTGGCTGGTAACATCATAACAACAGCAGGTTGTCGTGTCAAACAGACAGCACACGGAACGTTGTGATCATGAATTGATTCAGCGTTAGCAAAAGAAAAGAGTTTATTTGAGTAGTGGGATATTTCATATTCACTGCCATAAATGTAACCACCTTTTTCAACTTCTGTCGTATAATTGGCCCAAATGGGATCGTTAGGTAAACACAAGAGATTACTTCCGCCACCAGTCTGGGTATGATGTTGTCCACCAACCACACCTAAAATTGGTTAGAATAAATCAAGTAAAAAAGATGTTAAGAAAAATTATATATGAAATAACGGAAACATTCATTACAGTTAAAAGAAGTCATGTTTAGCCACGTGTGAACGAATTGTGGTGTATATATGTTAGTGTTTATGTGAGTGCAAGCGGTGTGTTGCTGTATGCTTGAGATCATAGCTGTGCATTTGCATTCTCTTCATATATAATATATATATATATATATATATATATCGAGTTAAGCAACAAGGATATCGAGAGATAATGCAGTGCAATTGTTTCATGCAACTCCAATTAATTGAACAATACAATCATTACATCAATTTAAAATATAGAGGAATCTTCAGCTGCACAAATACATAGGATTTAATTAAATTGAATCAGATTGACACATTAGTATAATTATACCTAAAATCTCCAAGAAGCTAAGGAGATACACAAAGAACATGTTGTCTCTATTTCAGCATAGAAGTTAATAAAATTATCAAGAAATTTATGAATACTTATGAATAGAAAAAATATTCAACAATTTCTATCCTTTTGTTATAATATTCTTCTTAATAATCCTTTGGAAAACCCTAAACTTCAACTGTATTCATAGCAACATTGTTTAAAATATTTAACTATAATATATGATAAGACCTTCCGTTTCATTGTCAATAGTCTGCCAGTGTGCGACTCCCTTAATTATCAGTTAACACCTTGTTTAAAGTTTTCCCTTACTAAACCTCATGGTATTGCTTATAATAATTCTTGATTTTTTTATGACTATACTAACTATTATGTCTGTCTACCCCCTAAACCCTCCCTCTAACAGATACTGCCCTATGTTCTCTCAGCCTTAGATATACAAAGGATTTGTAAACAATTAAAACTGACCCCATAAAGACAAAAAAATCAGTGACAAGCCGACCTTCATGATAATTTTATTAACTGCTATGCTGAAGTAGAAACAACATGTTCTATGTAATTTCTTGGAGATTTTAGGTATAATTATACAAATGTGTCCATATGTTCTAATTTAATTAAATGCTACGTTTTTGTGCACTGAAGATTGCTCTACATTTTAAACTGATGTAATGATTGCATTGTTCAATTAAATGAGTTGCATGAAACGAACGTACTGCATTATCTCTGGATATCATCGTTGCTTAGTTTAATTTTAATCCCCTTACTTTGAAATTGTATGGATAATGCCGTACTAAATTCTGGAGCCTCAACTTAAGTACCATATTCATCCGAATCTATATAATAATATATTATATATATATATATACATATACATTCATATATATATATATATATATATATATATATATATATATATATATATAAATATATATACATATATATATATATATATATATATATATATATATATATACATATTTGAATAAAGAAATGGAGTTAACGCAGGTGTAAAAATATTTTTACTTTCGAAACATGTTTCGAAAATTCCACTGATACTATTCAAAAGAATAATGGTATAAACAATGCAATCTTCTCCTCAGGAAAGTGAAAAAAACGAAACTCGTCAATAAGACATTTTAGCAAAATGATGGATTTGTATAGCGATAGACAGAACGCTATTATATTGTTTAAAAAACGTTATATGATATAACGTCATAAGTAGCTAACAGAAACAGTAGGGATATTAATAGTGAATGTTAAATATAAAAGAAATTAAAGTTTAAATTATATATAATGATAAAGACTACTGATATGCACTAAATGTATGTTTTTCCCAATGCTTACATCTGTATGCTCGCTCTATAACCGTGTTTACTAGATTATTTTTAGAAAAAATAATGAAAAATAGCTCAGAATTGCAGAGAAGACAGAATTTCTTGCCTTTGTCATATGGTATCGAAATTGAGAGAATCAACCATTCTAAATGAAATTGTTCATTGTGGTCTTTTAAATCCCAAATCAGTTTGTTGAGACCGGTACTATTCCGTTTTTTTCTATCCCTAAATGTTGAGTAATGGATAGAAATTCTTTTAGATAACTCTAACGATGTGCTTCCAATGTAAAATCGTACTTTAGTACGAGTACCGATTATACACTGGTATATAGAATTTTTAACCTTAGAGTTACTTGACATAAACTTAATTCTATTGGAATTGACTTCAGATACAATAACCTTGTTATTAATATTTCTAGAGGGTTGGATGGTATTAGCTAAATTAATGTTACTATTAGTAAATGTATTAATATTTAACAGTTTTTATTATGAGAAGAGATAATTGCAAGAGATTTTTTGTGTTTGAAAAACCTATCCTAAACTTATGTGAATTGATTATAGAGTAATATCTAGAATTGTTTGGAAAATTCCTAGCAATAGCTTGACGAAACAGCAGTGGGAGATTAGATTTAATTTGTCACCCGTAAGGAATTATTAACCAAATGTTTTTACTAGTATTCATTGCGTAATTACATTTGAAGGTGTTATATTTACTTTTAGATCGATAATATGGGATTAAATAAGGGCTATCTGCCTTCGTTCGCTTTGTATCGGTACGTAAGTTATGTTTGTTATCAATAATTCTTTTACGACTAGAAATCTTATCTGCATTATTGAATTTACAATTAGACTGAGCAGAATCTATGTAGAAAATTTTCTCTGTATAACCTGCTTTGATTAAGGCAGAGTTATAGAATTCAGCGTTATTATTGAAAATATCAATATTAGCAGATAATTTAGATAATCTAAATGAAATATTCTTAACTAAGTCCTTAGTAATTGCTCCAGGATGATTACTAAATTTGCTAATGTACTTAAGATTGGTCAACGGTTTACGATATGGAGGAAAGAGTCACTGTGTAAATCAAAAACGATTTTTGTCAGCCCATTCTACTACTGAAAAATTAACTAAACTATTAACTTTTTGTACCTTTTGGTTTGAAACATTTTGGAGATAAAGTAAACAATCATCACGATAGAGACCTCCGTAAATGTTAAGGAACTCTTGAAAAAAAAGTTATGTAGGTATATGTATATATATGTTGTGTGTATATACGGGTAAGTATTTGAGGTTATGACGTGGATTATTATGTAAGTTTGCATGGGGAAGTGTATTTGCGTGGATGTTAATAGAAGGAGAAAAAGAAAGGAATTCGGTAACGCATGTGCTCGTGTTTACCCGAAACGGAAAAGGTGTTCACGAGTGAACGGGGATATTTTTGGTGATGGAGTGGGCGACGGATAAAATATACGTGTAGGGTTTATAAAGAGCAGATTCAGAGCATTTTTAAGGAATGTGAGGTGGATTGGGGAAGCGGTTTCTGGAAGTAGTTTTGAATTGGAAGTGTGGTAATAACCTTACAAATATATACTGGATAATTAATGAGGTGATGTGGTGCATGAAAAGAGCAAGGTTTTAGTGATAGGATGATTTCGGTGAGGCGGAGAAGAATAGAAGTGCATTCTGTACACTGTTTTGATCTCTCACTAATATTTAGTCTCTCTATATTTTACTTAATGAATAAAGTCCTTAGCTTTTTCCATCATTTACAGTATGTGGCTTGTCCAGTCCTCATTCTACTTTGTGCGTTCATTTCATTAATTATTTACAGTCACTGTCATCAATTCTAATAGACTGTTTTCAATTTAGCCCGCACCTACGATCATTGGGCACTCTAGTTAATGATAGACAAGTGGCCACTATTCAGCTCTAGTCACTCACATACAATAACCATCCGTAGCCAGTACACATGATCACCAGTTAGCAGCCTCGGTATTTGATATCTACAATTCAAAGCTGGTCAGCCAGAAATTCTTGATCGCCATGGTGGTTTTCAGTCCAGCTCCTATCTGTAATTTAACGTAGAGATATCTATATTCTGTGGTTAGACAACATCCTTTTCATTTGGTCCGTAGTAGACAACATATAATATTCTGATTTGACCAAATACCTACAAAGGAGTACATCTTGTAGTTTTTGTATAGTCTACCGTCTACCGGTATAGACGTTTGAAACGTGACATATCGTAAGAGGATTTGAGAACGTTTATGTCAGACAACCCGACAAAGGGTGAGTCTGTGTGCATGTTCGTGAGAGAGGGGGTGAGAGAGAAAGGGAGGCAACAAAAAGAGAGAATGACAGGTATAAAAAAAGAACAAGAGGAATCAAAAGGGAATGAGAGCTCAGAAACATAAAGTATACTAACCGTCATATACAAGTTTTGAATAAGGAGGACAAGTTGTTCTACCCCACCGGGTATACAATGATCCGAGACCGGGTTCTGCGAAATTAAAATGAAATAATGTAGTTTAAAAGAAAGAATTGGGGGATCATTTACAAAGTAGGTTGTTGGATGGGAAGGAATTGATGGAGAAGAGAGAAATATAGAATTTAAGAAAGAACGAGTGAATGAATGAAAGTTAGAACGAAAGATGTAAATAATAAGAATAAATTGTAAAGAAAGAAAAAAGACATTTGTCTGTTGAGCCTGTTGGTGACGTTGATGTCAAAGATTTGAGAGATTAATCTCAGAATATCAGAATGTGTATCGGTCTCCGCTATGAACGGATGTATGTATGATAAACTTGGGTATGAGTATATATACTTCTCAATAATAGAATAATGATAAAATATTCGCCAGGTGCGAATATTCATCGGTCAATTACAAATATTAGTTTGGAGCTCGGCGCAAATAAGGCCATCATAACTACAACATGAAAATAACAACCATACCGCATCATTTGTCGATTTAGTTAAAAGACATCGCATCCGGATCTCGAGTAGAGGGGTCCGTTCGATAAATGTATAGCACAACCCACCCAATACCGGTGCAACCAGCAAGAAGCCAGCAACTTAATCTGGGGTGCGTGAGGTGGGAGCACCAAATTGACGGTCTCAGGAAACCAAAGCAGATGAAGAAGGGAACAACCTTTAATAATTGAGAATTAAAACGTCAAAATTGTTAGATATAATCTGCCTGTAAGATATAATCGGTGTCTCCTCTACAAAATTTCCTTTCTCCGATAGCGTACACCTGGATATAGGCTTGAAACTCCACTACGCAACTGTGGTGCCAACAATGTCTGCACAGGTGAGATTAGGATACTCTCAATCCCCAGCTTTCGGATTGTTTTATGGAGTGAAACCTACTAGGTGTGAGGTTTCACCTCTTGAAACTAAGGCTGAATATGAAAGACCACTGTGGCTGTTGAAAGTATATGCAGCAAACAGCTGGGTCAAATACATATCCTTCCTAAGCAAATTCACCTCAGCTTTAGATATATTTGGGGTAAAGTCATTTGTCCTGCCAGGAGACTTCAGTGCACACCTTGGCACTGATAACCGTGAGAAGGGTTGATTGGAAGGAATGTCGTCAGTGAACTTAATGGACAGGTCGTAGCAGCCTTCTGTGCAGGATGCACACTCTCCTCCCTATGGTATAGATATTATTTTAAGACAGGGATATTTATAAGGGTACCTGGTATAGAAATAGTTGGTGACGGAGGTTTTGATAGATTTCGGTCATCTTTCACTCTTTGCGGAACGTTTGTGTCTGAAAACCTGAAAATTCCTACAGTCTGCCGAACACTGGAAATTGGTAAGCCGTGAATGCTGGGATCAGAAACAAAAATGTGGAGACTTTTGCATACAAATTGAGAGTGACCCTCCTAAATTAAGTTGGACATCGAAATGGATTTGTGATTGTATTATTTTTTTCGGTAGGTTCTTCTTCGTTTGAACGCTTATTTGAGCTAAACTCACTTAAATGTGATAAAACTGCTTGTGAAAAGCACGTTCGGTTTGATATTTTAGAAGCCATAAATACAGATGGTATTCTCTGAGTGACCCATGTACGCTAGGTGGATGGGACAAACACCAAGGCAATGGTAATATGGGGTGACAATCACAATTCTTCTTCAACAGACCAATGAGTGTGTTCTAATTATAGAAAAGTCTATACTAGATGTCAGGAAATGATATGTAGGGAAATTGTCGTGCTAAAGGTTACTGTCCGGGACACTGTACACCCGACCAGAGAGTCATTCAAAGACAGATCTTCCAGCAAACTTTGAAGCATTTCCAAGAGTAATACGCTGTAAACCACGAAAAGGCACATGATCACGTTCCCTGAGGCATGTTGTGGATGGTTTACCAGGAAGGTGAGTTTACTGGGCAAATACTGGTTGCCATAAAATACTTATATGGATGTTCAAATGATTGTATTTATGTAAAAGTCGAAAGTTTACAACGTGAAGGTTTCACTTAGTTGAAGTGTGCATTGTTAGTGCCCCTTCTCACATTCTATTTTGTGATCTGGTTGAATATGCGCAGCCATTGTGGTAGAGGTATCCCAATTCATCTCTACGTGATCGGTGGACTGTTATTTGTAGACGACATGCTGCTACCTAATTTGTCTGATTGTCACCAACAACGTGCACTGAATTGGTTGGCTGCCGAGTACACCAAGGCAGGATTGACAAATATGCACTGTGTAGGAAAGTGGAACATCATTATTTCGGGTCTCTATTCGCGAATGATTGGAAGCACAAGAGTTGACAGAATGCTGAATTGTAGATATAAACGCAGTGATGCGCCAGCTCGGGCATTTGATTCTCAGATGAAGAGGGCATTCATGCTTTTCGTATGCAAGCCGGTGGGGCTCGCTCTGAGCACTCTAATGTTTTCACAGTGAATGTACTGGCCGACTAGGACACTCAGCAAAGAGCTCCCTCAGAGGAAACGTGCGGGTCGAAACAATTCTCGACGTAGCACTGCATATATACTTACATACACACAATAAATGGCATAGTATATTAGAATAACATTATATTTAAGGAATTCTTGTAAAGTAGAATATATTTTAAAATAAATTCAGGCAAGTGTCTTAGTATATATTATTTTGGATATATGGATAGTAATGTGGAACTAATTCAAAGTTGGTAAAATTTTAAAGCATTAGTTAAGGAGACACGGGTAAAAGACTTTAGCCATAAAATCAGTTCTTACTTGGCGTATCATCAGGTTTATCGTCGAGAGATTTCTTGGAGATGAAACGGTTCTGTGAAAAAATAGAAATAGCATCATATAAATAGAACTTCAGTGTATTTATTATCGGACAGGTATCATTGCCAACACTACCATCTCAACCCCTTAGGAATCTTCTAGAAGGCGCTTCAATCGAGTCGAACGATTTTCTGAACAATATCAGACAATAAAAATCTGAATTTCAAATGACATCGTTTGGTGAATCTAAGAAGATAGATAAACATGAATTTACGCCGACGTCAAAGTTCAAGGGCAAGTCTATCCCCTCATTGGTTCCCTGGTACCCGCGAATGAACAACCACCGTTCCTCCAAACTTACTCCATAAGTGATGTAGGACAACAAACCCGACGTGAGGTGTCAAAATTTCCGATGATGGGTCGTGTTAGACACAGCGCACACTGCAGCAAAGGAGAGTATATCCACTGACAGCTTTTCGGTGCGTTCAAAAATCACTCAAACTCCACCTCCAATTTTGCATGACAGGTTAGGGCCTGAAACACTCCAAACGGACGCAAAGCATGTTGCTTAGTGGAATTAGCCCAGCATTTACTCAACAAAAGTTTTGTTGTCAATGTTGCACTTTCCCATATCACCTGTTTCAAAATGACTGGAATATATTATATACCATCTTTGCCATTTTAATCCCCTGCAATGCCGGGTATGACTGCTAGTACACCACACACACACACACACACAAATATATATACACACACATATTTCTACATATATATATATATATATATATATTATATATATATATATATATCTACACACATGTATATATATAGTTAAATTTAATCCAAACAAGAAAGCCCCAAAAACAACAACGCGAGGACGTGGACCAGCATAGTATTACTGGACGCTCAGTAGAGAAGGAAAGAAGGAAGGTTTAACGTTTCAGGTGGAGCTCTTCGTCGGAACTACGAGAAGGAAAGATCCAGAGGAGGGAAGACAGAAGACAAAAATCGCCAATGGTACACACGCAGGCGCATTTTGAATAACCGAAGGAAATGGGAGAAGTAAAGATCTTTCAAAGACAGGGAGAGGTAGAGGAGGATGTGTGTGTGTAAGTGTGGATAAGAGCGTGCGCGGAGGTCTGCGTGTGCGTGTGTGTATGTGAGTATGTGTGTATGTGTGCAATGATGACAAATATGTGTGTGTGTGCATGTGCGTGTGTAAGTGTGTGTGGTTGTGGCTGTTAATCTTTGCGTGTTGTAGGGTTAGTAGTGTTAAGGTCAAGGAAGAAGGATTTGGGCGTGGCTCCCTTTGTCTCTACCACAGGTCAAGTAGTAGGTACTGCTAGTTTGAAGTATGTGTGTGTGTGCGTGTATGTATATGTATCATGTGTGTGTTTTGTTTGTAGTGTGTGTGTGTTCATGTGTGTGTGTATGTGTGTGTATGCGTAGAGTTTGGGTTTGTAGCGAATAACTGTGTGTATGTGTGTGTACATGTACGTATAACTGTGCGCGTGTATGTATTATTGTGTACCGTGTGTATGGGACGTATGTGTGGGTTCTTTCGTGTGTGTGTGTATGTATGTGCGTGCGTCTCGTATGTGCGTGAGTGCATGTACGTGTACGTTTGTATGTGTGTGTGTAAGCGTATATGGGTGTATATGCGTGTATCCGTGGGGTTGTGAGTTTTCTGGGTGTGCATTAATGTGCGTGTGTACGTGCGTATGTGTGCGCATGTTTTTACGTGCGTGTGTGTGTGTCTCTGTCTATATGTGTATACGGATGTGTATGTGTGTGCGTGTAGGCATATATTGTGTGTATGTATATGTATCGGTGTGTATGTGAATTTGTGCATGCGTGTGTGTTTTGGGTTTTTCTG
>NW_021834357.1:17500-22500 GCF_006345805.1 Octopus sinensis
TTTCTAGAATAATTCGACAGATTTATATTTTCTTGTGTTTGAGGATATTTCTGGATTTCTGGCATTCTACGTCGCCTCTTTTGTATTGTTTGAATATCTTCTGTAAACTAGTACAACAGTTTATTGTAACGATAGACATACTTTAAAGAAAATATTAGGTAAAACAATTAAAATTTTATGTTATTTCTTTTAAGTCACAGACATATTTTCATATGGAACCGAATTTAGTTTCTATTCAATATTTACTGCACACAACGCAGGTTAATTCTTGACCATTGACATACGGTGGACATGGCAATGAACCACAAGCAGCCTGAACGAAATATAAAACAGCTCCATCTTCGTTTCTGTAACCTGCTGGATCAGCTTCTGGTGCATAGTCCACACACACAAATTCTTGTCTGCCCTTGTCAATATTATGTGCGGTCATCAAATATCCCGAATACTCAGCTGTCCAACCAGAGTAACACTTTGTCCTGGCTGGTAACATCATAACAACAGCAGGTTGTCGTGTCAAACAGACAGCGCACGGAACGTTGTGATCATGAATTGATTCAGCGTTAGCAAAAGAAAAGAGTTTATGAGTTGGGTATCCTGTAGTTGATATTCACTGCCATAAATGTGACCACCTGCTTCATCTTTTGTAGTATAATTGGCCCAAATGGGATCGTTGGGTAGACATAATAGATTACTTCCGCCACCATTATGGGAATAAAATTGTCCACCACCACACCTAGAATTGGCAAGAATAAATCAAGTAAAAAGATGTTAAGCAAAATTATATATGAAATAACGGAAACATTTACAATTTTTCACTTGAAAGAAGTCATGTTTACTCACGTGTCAACGAATTGTGGTGTATATATGTTAGTGTTTATGTGAATGTAAACTGTGTGATGCTGAATGCTTCAGATCGTAGCTGTGCATTTGCTTTCTCATCATATGTATACATATATATATATATATACATATACTCTTTTTTTTCTTTTACTTGTTTCCGTCATTTGACAGCGGCCATGCTGGAGCACCGCCTTTAGTTGAGCATATCGACCCCGGGACTTCTGCTTTGTAAGCCCAGTACTTATTCTATCGACCTCTATTTGCCGAACCGCTATGTGACGAGGACATAAACACACCAGCATTTTTTGTCAAGCGATGGTGGTGGGACAAACACAGACACACAAACATATACACACACATACAAATATATATATATGTATTCGACAGGCTTCTTTCAGTTTCCGTCTACCAAATCCACTCACATGGCATTGGTCGGCCCGAGGTTATAGCAGAAGACACGTGCCCAAGATGCCACGCATTGGGACTGAACCCGGAACCATGTGGTTGGTAAGCAAGCTACTTACTACACAGCCACTCCTGCGCCTATAAATATATATATGTATATATATGTTGTGTGTATACGGGTACCTATTTGTGGTTACGACGTGGATTATTATGTATGTTTGCATGGGGTAGGTGTCTTTCGGTGGATGTCACCAGATGGAGAAAAAGAAAGATATTTTATAACGCATGCACTCGTGTTTATCCAAAATAGAAACGATGTTAACGTGTGAACGGGGATATTTTGGGTTGTGGAAAGTGTAGGATGTTTGAGTAGGACAATACGGGAGACGACGAGATGCAGAGAAGTGGTGGGTAACCGTCGATGAAATGTTGTTTAGTCGATCAAACGAGAGTCAGTGGCTAAACCTCTCGTTTAGACTCGGACGAATCAGGCTTACATAGACGTTATGATCACACAGACTTTTTTTCATGCAATACACAGAAGCGAGGTGGGAGGAAAAATTGTGAGGTTCAGTGATGGCGTAGTTCTAAAGATGAATGGACGGCGGAGTGGGCGACCGATAAAGGATACGTGTAGGGTTTATAGAGAGAAGATTCGGAGCACTTTCAGGGATTGTGAGGTTGATTGGGGAAGAGGTTTGTAGCAGCAGTTTTGAATTGGAAGTTTCGGAATTACCTTACAAAGATATACTGGATAATTAATGAGGTGATGTGGTGCATGAAAAGAGCAAGATTTAGCGATAAGACGATTTCGGTGAGGCGGAGAAGAATAGAAGTGCATTCTGTACTCTGTTGTGTTCTCTCACTAATATTTAGTCCTCTCTATATTTTACTTAATGAATACAGTCCTTAGCTTTTTCCATCAGTTACAGTATGTGGCTTGTCCAGTCCTCATTCTACATTGTGCTTTCATTCCATTAACCATTTACAGTCACTGTCATCAATTCTAATAGACTCTTTTCAATTTAGCCCACACCTACGATCATTGGGCTCTCTAGTTAAAGATAGTCAAGTGGCCACTTTTCAGCTCATGTCACTCACGTACAATACCACCATCCGTAGCCATTACACTTGATCACCGTCAGCAGCCTCGGTATTTGATATCTACATTCCATACAAGTCAGCCAGGAGTCCTTGATCGCTATACTGGATTCCCGTCTAGTCCTATCTATAACTTAACGTAGAGATATCTATATTCTGTAGTTAGACAACCGCCTTTCACTTGGTCCGTAGTAGACAACATTTAAAATTCTGATTTGACCAAATACCTACAAAGGAGTAAGCAGTCTTGTGTAGACTCTATATATCGTTTCAAACGTGATATGTCATCAAATGATTTGCTTGAGTGTGTGGGCGTGTGCGTGAGAGAGACGGGGAGGGAGAGAGACGACAGAAAGAGAAAATGAAGGAATAAAAAGAGAAGAAGAGAAAGATAAAGAGAGAAAGAGAGAACAGAAGTATAGTTTATACTAACCGTCATATACAAGGCTTGAATTAGTAGGACAAGTAGTTCTGCCCCACCGAGTATACAATGATCCGAGACCGGGTTCTGTGAAATTAAAATGAAACAATTTAGTTTAAAAGAAAGATTTCTTGAATCCTATACAAAGGAAGTTGTTGGCTTGGAAGGAATTGATAGAGAGGAGAGAAATTTAGAATTTAAGAGAAAAAGAATGAGTGAATGAATGAAAATCAGAATGAAAGAAGTAAATGATTCGCTAAGAATAAATTTTAAACGAAGAAAATAAGTCATTTGTCTATTGAGCCTGTTGTTGACGTTGATGTCAACGAATTGAGAGATTAATCTCAGAATATCAGAAAGTGCATTTGTCTCCCTATGAAAGGATGTTTGTTTTGTTGTTGAACTTGGATGTGAGTATATATATAATGTGACCGTAATAATGATAAAGTCTTTTTAGATATGTAGCCATATTATCAATTCTTGGTACTGGATTGTTCAATTACAAATATCAGCTTAATGTTTGGCGCGAATCAGGCCATCATAGCTACAATATGCAAAGGGCTCGAAGGAATAGCCATAACGCGTCATTCATCGAGAGGGATAACAACATTTGCGTCCGGATCTTGATGAAGGAGTCCATTTGGGAAATATTTTTCAGTCTCCACCACTCAAATTGGGATGCATGGGAAGGGAGTACAAAATATGTGTGTTCCATGACCCCGAAGCCGGTCTAGAAGGGATCATCCGTTCATAATTGAGAATTAGACTGTCAAAACCGGACGAGACAAAACGTTGCCTGTTATATATAATCAGTCTCCTCAAGAAAGCTTCATTGCTTCGGAGGCGCACACTTGGAATTAGGTTGGAAACTCCACCGTGCAGGTGTGGTGCCAACTATGTCTGCATAGGCGGAAGTGGGATGCTCACAATCCCTGGCTTTCGGATTGGATTATGAAGTGAATCCCACTAGGTATTAAGGGATATCTCCTGAAGCTCAAGCAGAATGAAGGAGTGATGTAGCTGCTGGAAGTAAATGCACCCAATAGCGAGGTCAAATACAAATGCTTCCTTAACAAAGTCACTGCAGCTTTGGATATATTTGGGGTAAAGTCATTTGTCTTACAAGGAGACTTCCGTGCACACTTTGGCGCTGATAACCGCAAGAAGTATTGATTGGGTGGAATGGCGTCACACACCTCAATGTGGTGGCCATACTAGTCTTCTGGACTCTCTATGATATCGTTTTAAGACGTTTGTTTATAAGGGTACTTGGAAGAGAAATGCTTAGTGACAGAAATTCTTGATAGATGTTGTTGTCGTCTCAGTCCTCTTTGAGTCTGTGCTGGACGTTCGGGCTATAAGTAGTGGGGAGAGTTGTCAACTGACCACTACCAAGATGTCTGAAACCGGAAGATGCCTACAGTTGGGAGAACCTAGTAAATTGGTAAGTCCAGTGCGACCTACAGAATAAAGTTGAAAGCAGTTGTGGATGATGGAATAAGAAACAAAATTGTGGATAATATTGCATCCAAATTGAGAGAGACCCACATGAATAAACTTGGGCATCGAAATCGATTAGTGATTGTATAATTTTTGTCGAACTAAAGTCACTGAAAAGTGATAAAGCTGCTGGAGAGAAATACGTTCGTCTTGATAATTTTAAACCCTTAAATACTCAGGGTATTCCTTGAGTGACCCGTGTATGCTAGGTGGAATGGGGCATCAGGGAAAACACGAGTGCAATGTCAATCCGGGCTAATAACCACAGATTTTATTAAGACAAAGTCTACACTACATGTCTAGAAATATTACGTAGAGAAATGGTCGCGCCCAAGATTACTGTCCTGGACGCAGTACACCCACCACCAGATATTCGTTCAAAGGCAGATCTTCGAGAAATGTTGAAATATTCCAAGGGGAATACGCTGTAGACCACGTGCTGTGGGGCATGTTGCGGATGGTTTTCAGGAAGGTGAAATTATTGGGCAAGTACTTTTTATCGTAAATTACTCGTAAAATGTTGTATTTGTGCAAAAGCCGAATGTTTTCAACATGGAGTTTGGACTTCGATAGAAGAGTGCATTGTTAGTGCTTTTCACATTTCTTATGATCTGGTTGATCAAGGCTCAGCCATTTTAGAAGAAGTATCTCATTTCGTCTGTATGGGGTCGGTCGACTGCTATTTGCAGACGACATGATGCTATCTGACTCGTGTCATGTTCACTTTCGACAC
>NW_021834357.1:27500-32500 GCF_006345805.1 Octopus sinensis
GCACTGCATATGTACTCATATACACTCAATAAATGGCATAGTATATTAGAGTAACATTTTATTAAGGAAATTATTGTAAAGTAGAACTTATCTTGAAATAAATTCAGGCAACTGTCTTAGTATATATTATTGTGGACTAATGGATAGTAATGTGGAACTAATTCAAAGTTGGTGTAATTATAATTCATTAGTTAATGAGACACGGGTAAAAGACTTTAGCCATAAAATCAGTTCTTACTTGGTGTGTCATCAGGTTTATCGTCGAGAGATTTCTTGGAGATGAAACGGTTCTGTGAAAAAATAGAAATAACATCATATAAATAGAACTTCAGGGTATTTATTATCGTTTAGAACTTAAAACAATGCAATAAATAACAATATATTCGGACAGGTATCATTGCCAACACTACCATCTCAACCCCTAAGGAATCTTCTAGAAGGCGCTTCCATCCAGTCAAAGGATTTTCTGAACAATATCACACAACAACTCTGCATTTCAAATGACATCGTTTGGTGAATCTAAGAAGATAGATAAACATGAATTTACGCCGACGTCAAAGTTCAGGGCAAGTCTATCCCCTCATTGGTTCCCTGGTACCCGCGAATGAACAACCACAGTTCCTCCAATTTACTCTATGAGGGATGTGGACAACAAACCCGACGTGAAGTCTCAGAATTTCCGATGATGGGCCGTGTTAGACACAGCGCACACTGCTGCAAAGGAGAGTATATCCACTGACAGCTTTTCGGTGCGTTCAAAAATCACACAAACCCCATCTCCAATTTTGCATGACATGTTAGGGCCTGAAACACTCCAAACGGACGCATAGCATGTTGCTTAGTCGAGTTAGCCCAGCATTTACTCTACAAATGTTTTGTTGTCAATGTTGCACTTTCCCATATCACCTTTTCAAAATGACTGGAATATATTATATACCACTTTGCCATTTTAATCATTAGCAAGCCGGGTAATTCTACTAGTACACACGTACCACAGACACAACACAGACACACACACATACAGACATATACACACACATATTTCTACATATAATATATATTATATTTAATATATATATATATATTTATATATATATATAAACACACACACATGTATATATATAGTTAAATTTAATCCAAATAGAAAGCACAAAAAAACACAACAACGCAAGGACGTGGAACAAAGATTGTATTATTGGACGCTCAGGAAAGAAGGAAAGAAGGAGGGTATAACGTTTCGAGCGGAACTCTTCGTCGGAAACATACGAGATGGAAAATCCAGAGGAGTGAAGACAGAGGAAAAAAAATCGCCAACGTTACACACGCGTCACATTTTGATGACCGGAAGGAAATGGGTGAAGAAAAGTTCTTTCAAAGCAGGAGTGGTAGAGGAGGGAGAATGTGTGTGTAAGTGTGGATAAGAGCGTGCGCGGAGGTCTGCGTGTGCGTGTGTGTATGTGAGTATGTGTGTATGTGTGCAATAATGACACGTGTGTGTGTGTGCATGTGCGTGTGTATGTGTGTGTGGTTGTGGCTGTTAACTTGCGTGTTTTAGGGTTAGTAGTGTTAAGGTCAGGGAAGAAGGAATTGGGCGTGGCTTTTTTTTGTCTCTACCACAGGTCAAGTAATAGGTAGTGCTAGTTTGAAGTATGTGTGTGTGTGCGTGTATGTATATGTATCGTGTGTTGGTTTTGCTGTAGCTTGTGTGTGTGTGTTTATGTATGTGTGTGTTCGTGTGTGTACGCGTAGACTTTGGGTATGTGGCCAATAACTTTGCTTTACTTAGTGTATGTGTGTGCGTGTGCTTGTACGTGCGTATGTGTGTACACATGTATGAAAAAATGTGTGCCGTGTGTATGGGATGTATGTTTGGGCTCATTTGTGTGTGTGTGTGTGTATGTGCGTGCGTGTCGTATGAGCGTGTAGATGTCTGTGCATGTACGTGTGCGTTTCTATGTGTGTGTGTAAGTGTATATAGGTGTATATACGTATATCCGTGGGGTTGTGAGTTTTGGGTGTGTGCATTCATGTGCGTGTGTGCGTCCGTATGTGTGTGCTTGTTTTGCGAGCGTGTGTGTGTCTGTGTCTATATGTGTATACGTATGTGTATGTGTGTGTGCGCGTGTAGGCGTATATTGTGTATGTATATGTATCGGTGTGTATGTGAATTTGTACATGCGTGTGTGTGTATGTTTTTGGAGTTGTGTGGGCGTAATGTGCGTGCGTGTGCTTGTGTGCGTGTGTGCGCTTACGTGCGTGTATGTGCGTGTGTGTCTGTGCCCATGTGTGTATAAGTGTGTACGTATTTGTATGAGTATTGTGGGCATCTGTGCTGGTATATGTGTATGTACGTGTGTTTGTGTGTGCGTGTGTATTGTGTGCGTATGATATATATATCTCCGTGATCACCGTCACAGACCAGTTGTTGCTACATATCGCTGGTCACAATGCGCTTCGCGTTGTTTTAGCCTTTAAATGACGCCACCCCGCTGGTTAAGCGAGCAGGCCAACAGAGTGATCACAACAACCCAACTCCCTGAGCCTCGTGGAGCATTAAACACACACAACGCCGAGTCTGGGAATCGAAACCGCGATCCGACAACCATGAGTGCGCTGCCCTAACCACTGGGCCACTGTGCTTCCACACAGACATACACACAAACGCACACATATATGTGAGTGGACATACACTGTATAGTGTGATTCTTCGTGTACAATTGAGCACGCGTGTCTGTGTGCGTGCGTATGTGTGTGTGTTTGTGTTAATTTGTGCGTGTGTTTGTCCGTGTGTCTGTGTGTATGTATTTACATTCGTTCTTATATATTGTCATATATAAAAACCAACGTGAATTACAGTCAAACATTACGAAATTCACCGATCTACATTGGCACTCGCACGTTTTATTTTAAGTTGGAAAGAAAAGATTAAAAAACTCGCCTCACTCACTTTCCGTTCCTGATGGAGAGAAATAGATAAATGTGTGTAAATATGTACGTATTCCTATGTGTGCGTGTGTGTGTGTTTGTATGTGTCTGTTTCTGTGCGTGTGTGTAAGTGTACATCTAGATATAATACTTAACACTAATATTAATAGGGCTAAACGTTGCAGCTACAGGGCATTGGCCATGCTAGAACCCTACCATTAGATTTTTTCATTACGCACTTATTTCCCTCTCCAGGATTAAGTCTGGTGAAAGAGCGATCGGACAGGAGTACAATTCCACCCTTCTTTGTGTTTACTTGGGATGTGTGTATATGTATGTATATATAGATATATATATATACTAAATGAGAAAATGGAGAAACATATCTAAATCAATCATCAACCATCAGATAATACCCAATCAATACTTTATTAAACCATTACATAACAGCAATGACATTATACATAATATATTGCAAATATAACTAGACATGGAAATAGAAATAGAATATACGATTACATCATATCTGACAGATATATATATATATATATCCATATATATATATATATATATATATATATATAATATATATATATATATATATATATATAAATATATGTAGGTCCCGGGTTGATTCGGGGTTAACCACAGTAAAAGGTACTCAATACATAGCAGAGTAAAATTAATTTATTATATAGAAGGAGCTTCTACAGGACTAGAACTGTTTCATTCAAGAGAAATCATTTCTCTTGAATGAAACAGTTCTAGTCCTGTAGAAGCTCCTTCTATATAATAAATATATATATATATTTATATATCTCTTATAATAAAAGGCAGATTTTATCTGCCTCCCTTTGGGAGTTATACAAATCTACAATATATGATTTCTTCAATTACAATTTACCTACCATTTTTAGAGTACAATGCATCGCGTCATGCCAGGTCCAGTTTTAAAATTTAAACTCCAATTAAGCAAAATTTACAGAAACTCACATTCTGGTGTGTGTGTCAAATGCTTTTCTTAGTCTGTTTACACCACACGCAAACGCACACACACAGTGGGCAACGAATAAAGTGAAACTAGATGTAATATTTGTTTCTCTCTATCACGCTGATAGATACATGAGTAAAATGTATGGGAAGCTAACACATAAGTGTGAGTGAAAATGTTCTTGGAAGAGAGTAAATAGCCAGAGATAGTGATTTGAGGAGGACTTTACATTAAATAACCGTAGTGGCTTGTGTTAGTAATAAAGTAAACATACACTCATACATACATACATACATACATACATATATACATACACACACACACATACATACACACACGCACATACATACACACACACATACATACATACACACACACATACATACATACACATACATACATACATACATATACATACATACATACACACACACACACATACACACACACACAGTATTGAAGCTTGAGAACAATCAGATACATTTGCAACACATCTGTTGAAAATATTATTGTTCACACACATACATATACATATATACATACAGACAGACAGACAGATAGACACACACACACACACACACACACACATGATCCAGCATGGCCACAACCTCAAGGCTGAAACATATAAAAGAATAACAGAATATAAATGTGTGCATGTGTGTGAGAGAGAGAGTGTGTGTGTATATGTATGTATGTATGTATGTATGTATGTATGTATGTATGTATATATATATAATAATGCGGTTTTTTCAACAGCTTGAACTAAAATTCAGAGGGGAATGGGATAAACCACTTATATTAACTTGCTATAAAAGCAGGTAGTAATTTTATCTTGTCCTTATTCATAGTGCAAGTTTTGAAGAGTGCATTTCGAATTTAACAGCTATTTTTTTCAAAGCTATATTGGAAGTAACAAAGGAGCATATTTGGCATATTTTGCTTTATGAGTTCAATAAAGACAACAACGCAACGGAAAGTACAAGAAATATTAATGCAGTATATGGGGATTGGACAATAAGCGTAAGGCAGTGTCAATGGTGGTTCCAGAAATTCCGAGCCATAAACTACAGCCTAGAAGACGAGC
>NW_021834357.1:37500-53279 GCF_006345805.1 Octopus sinensis
GCATACATACATACATACATACATGCATGCATACATACATACATATACACATACATGCATACATACATACATACATACATACATACATGCATGCATCCATACATACATACATACCTACATCCATGCATACATACATACATTCATGCATACATACATACATACATACATACATACATACATACATACATACATACATACATACATACATACATGCATACAAAAATATCCTGTTCATGTTATTGAAATTCCAATGAAAGATACTTGGAACTAAGTTAGAAGCCGTCTCTCTTTCTGTTGACCAGAAATATTCTATTAAAACCGAATAATGACATTCATACATATTTTTAGCTAGTCATTATCACTAGCTTTGAATACTTTTCTTCTTGTTTTATAAATCATAGCAAAACATACAGGTACAGTGTCTCCCATTTGAAACTCAATTCGCAAGTGCACCTTCCGTATGGACTGCATTTGTACGACGGAATTCCATAGTTATGATTAAATTTTCTTAGATGAAGCATATTAGACCCCTCAGATATAGTTTGACCAAATTTAATATATATATGTGTGTGTGTGTGTGTGTGTATGTGTGTGTGTGTGTGTGTGTGTGTGTGTGTGTGTGTAACACTCTCGGTTTGGCCCTCGAAATAAGGTTAATTCGAAGTAAGCTACAAAATAAATCTTACAGCCATGTCAGATTTCAACAAAGTCCCATAATTTTTCCTATTGTAATGGCGTGTTGCCTATGCAGCTGCGCATGCTCTGTACAGCTTAAACACCTGGCGGTCGTTTTAACTGTCTAATTATGCCGCTGAATCAAAAGATGAATTTGAAGATCTACCAGCGTCCGTATTCTCTGCAATTGTTTACGATTTACAACCAAGAAAATATTTGTAATCTAGAGAAGCGGAAGCAGATTTACCCATTAGACTAATAATAGTGGGATAGTAAACATTAATAATCTTTAATCTTTATTGCAGCTTGATGCTGTTAACCGAACCCTTCGCTTATCTAACAAATATTCGACACACTCCAACATACTGTCATGAATCCTATTGGATATAACGTGACGGTCACAACATCTCAGCCTTCTTACACACAGCATCCGTGCTTGCCCTGACTATATTTGCTCTCTTTACTCTAACTTTTATGGGTGTTGTATTCGTTTCGCATGAAATGTATTCAGCTTCTAGGATCCATCCTTTCTTCGGTTCTGGTATGTTTACGTAGATGAGTGAAAGAAATCGTCTTATTTGATGTTCTCTGCTGTCGAAATGAGGCAATTTTTCTGGTTGATTTCATTTCTTATTCTTGTATATCAGCATTTAGTGTATGACGTGTATGTTGTGTGCATCGAGTTTCATTTTGTATCCTATTTTGAAGAGAGGTGGGAATTTTGTGATATAGATTTAGGTTGGCAAGACCAGTACTCATTTATACTGACTTTTGAACGATTGATCGTGTAAATTCCACATTCTCAGAAAGCTTAAATTGAACATTTTGTGATATTTGTAAAGTAGACGATAAATAGGTTTTATAAGATATGGGGTTGGAATGGAACGGAAAGCTTTCCTGATTAATAACGGCAAATAGAATGTATTGTGTGGAAGTATCTGGTTGTTGTTGAAAGAATCAGTTAAGTTCCGTGCTAAGTAATGTAGCGGTTCATGGCTCCTTGTCAGAATCCGATTTGTAATTTGAAAACCAAGATGTCTGAGATAGTAGCGTCGAGTATTAGATTTTCTAAGTCTGTGCATGAAAAGCTGATATAATTCTATGGTGGTACTTTATTTGGGGTTTGTTGAATCATGAGACAGAAGACAAAATACTGTTAAACAAAATAACATTTTATTTCAACGATAAGTTTGATAAACTGAAATCTTACAAAATGTTTTCTAGAATCATTTCGACAGATTTAGATTTTTCTTGATTTTGAGGATATTTCTGGCATTCTAGGTCGCCTCTTTTGTATTGTTTGAATATCTTCTGTAAACTAGTATAACGGTTTATTGTAACGATAGACATACTTTAAAGAAAATATTAGGTAACAAAATTGAAAATTTATATTATTTATTGTAAGTCACAGAGATATTTTCATATGGAAGCGATTTTAATTTCTATTCAATATTTACTGCACACAACGCGGGTTAATTCTTGACCATTGACATACGGTGGACATGGCAATGAACCACATGAAGCCTGAACGAAATAAAATAAAGCTCCATTTTCGTTTCTGTAGCCTGCTGGATCAGCTTCTGGTGCATAATCCACACACACATATTCATGTCTGCCCTTATGACTATGACATTCGGTCATCAAATATCCTGAATACTCAGCTGTCCAACCAGCGTAACACTTTGTCCTGGCTGGTAACATCATAACAACAGCAGGTTGTCGTGTCAAACAGACAGCGCACGGAACGTTGTGATCATGAAGTGATTTAGCGTTAGCAAAAGAAAAGAGTTTATTTGAGTAGTGGGAAATTTCATATTCACTGCCATAAATGTAACCACCTTTTTCAACTTCTGTAGTATAATTGGCCCAAATGGGATCGTTAGGTAAACACAACAGATTGCTTCCGCCACCAGTATGGGTTTGATGTTGTCCACCAACCACACCTAGAATTGGTAAGAATATATCAAGTAAAAAAGATATTAAGCAAAATTATATATAAAATAACGGAAATATTCATTACAATTTGACCCTTAAAAGGAGTCATGTTTAGTCGCGTATGAACGAATTGTGGTGTATGTGTTAGTGCTTATGTGAGTGTAAGCAGTGTTGCTGTATGCATGAAATCCTAGATGTGCATTTGCATTCTCTTCATATATATATATATATATATATCGAAGTAAGCAACAAGGATATCCAGAGATAATGCAGTACGATTGTTTCATGCAACTCCATTTAATTGAACAATACAATCATTGCATTAATTTAAAATATAGAGGAATCTTCAGCTGCACAAATACATAGAATTTAATTAAATTAAAACAGATTGACACATTAGTATAATTATACCTAAAATCTCTAAGAAGTTAAGGAGATACACAAAGAACTGTTTGTCTCTACTTCAACTTAGAAGTTAATAAAATTATCAAGAAATTTATGAATACTTATGAATACAATAAGTATTCAACAATTTCTATCATTTTGTTATAATATTCTTCTTAATAATCCTTTGGAAAACCCTAAACTTCAACTGTATTCATAGCAACATTGTTTAAAATATTTAACTATAATATATGATAAGACATTCCGTTTCATTGTCAATAGTCTGCCAGTGTGCGACCCCCTTAATTATCAGCTAACACCTTGTTTTAAGTTTTCCCTTACTAAACCTCATGGTATTGCTTATAATGATTCTTGATTTTTTTATAATTATACTAACTAGAATGTATATCTACTACCTCATCCCTCCCCCTAACAGATACTGCCCCATGTTCTCTCAGCCTTAGATATACAAAGGATTTTTAAACAATTAAAACTGACCCCATAAAGACAAAAAATCAGTGGTAAGTTGAGTCTTCTTGATAATTTTAGTAACTGCTATGCTGAAGTAGAGACAACATGTTCTATGTAATTTCTTGGGGATTTTAGGTATAATTATACAAATGTGTCCATCTGTTCTAATTTAATTAAATGCTACGTCTTTTAGCAGCCGAGGATTGCTCTAAATTTTAAACTGATGTAATGATTGCATTGTTCAATTAACTGGAGTTGCATGAAACGAACGTACTGCATTATCTCTGGATATCATCGTTGCTTATTTTAATTTTAATCACCTTAAGTAACATATTCATCTGAATCAATATATATATATATATATATATATATATATATATATATATATATATAATATATATATATATATATATATATATATATATATATATATATATATATATATATATATATATATATATATATATATTATATATGTAAGTATATGTATATATATGTTGTGTGTATACGGGTAAGTATTTGGGGATACGATGTGGATTATTATGTAAGTTTGCATGGGGAAGTGTTTTGCGAGGATGTTAATTGAAGGAGAAAAAGAAAGGAATTCGGTAACGCATGTACTCGTGTTTATCCGAAATGGAAAATGTGTTCACGAGTGAACGGGGATATTTTGGTGATGGAGTCGGCGATCGATAAAGGATACGTGTAGGATTTATAAAGAGCAGATACAGAGCATTTTTAAGGAACGTGAGGTTGATTGGGGATGAGGTTTGTAGCAGCAGTTTTGAATTGGAAGTTTCGGAATTACCTTACAAAGTTATACTGGATAATTAATGAGGTGATGTGGTGCATGAAAAGAGCAAGGTTTTAGCGATAGGACGATTTCGGTGAGGCGGAGAAGAATAGAAGTGCATTCTGTACTCTGTTGTGTTCTCTCACTAATATTTAGTCTCTCTCTATTTTACTTAATGAATAAAGTCCTTAGCTTTTTCCATCAGTTACAGTATGTGGCTTGTCCAGTCCTCATTCTACATTGTGCGTTCATTTCATTAAAAATTTACAGTCACTGTCATCAATTCTAATAGACTCTATTAAATTTAGCCCACACCTACGATCATTGGGCACTCTAGTTAAAGATAGTCAAGTGGCCACTTTTCAGCTCTGGTAACTCACGTACAATACCACCATCCGTAGCCAGTACACTTGATCACCAGTTTGCGGCCTCGGTATTTGATATCTACAATCCAAAGCTGGTCAGCCTGAAATTCATGATCGCCATGGTGGTTTGCAGTCCAGCCCCTATTTGTAATTTAACGTAGAGATATCTATATTCTGTGGTTAGACAACATCCTTTTCACTTGGTTCGTAGTAGACAACATACAATATTCTGATTTGACCAAATACCTACAAAGAGTAAGCAGTCTTGTGTAGTGTCTGTATAGTCTACAGGTATAGACGTTTGAAACGTGACATATCATAAGAGGATTTGAGAATGTTTATGTCAGACAACCCGACAAAGGTTGAGTGTGTGTGCATGTGCGTGAGAGAGAGGGTGAGAGAGAAAGAGAGGCAACAAAAAGAGAGAATGAGAGGTATAAAAAAAGAACAAGAGGAAAACAAAAAGAGAATGAGAGGTCAGAAATATAAAGTATACTAACCGTCATATACAAGGTTTGAATAAGGAGGACAAGTTGTTCTGCCCCACCGGGTATACAATGATCCGAGACCGGGTTCTGCGAAATTAAAATGAAATAATGTAGTTTAAAAGAAAGAATTGGGGGATCATTTACAAAGTAGGATGTTGGATGGGAAGGAATTGATGGAGAAGAGAGAAATATAGAACTTAAGAAAGAACGAGTGAATGAATGAAAGTCAGAACGAAAGATGTAAATAATAAGAATAAATTGTAAAGAAAGAAAAAAGACATTTGTCTGTTGAGCCTGTTGGTGACGTTGATGTCAAAGATTTGAGAGATTAATCTCAGAATATCAGAATGTGTATCGGTCTCCGCTAAGAACGGATGTATGTATGATACGTAAACTTGGGTATGAGTATATATACTTCTCAATAGAATATTGATACAACTCAATAGAATAATGATAAAATATTCGCCAGGTGCGAATATTCATCGGTCAATTACAAACATCAGTTTGGAGCTCAGCGCAAATAAGGCCATCATAACTACAATATGAAAATAACAACCATACCGCATCATTTGTCAATTTAGTTAAAAGACATCGCATCCGGATCTCGAGTAGAGGAGTCCATTCGATAAATGTATAGCACAACACACCCAACACCGGTGCAACCAGCAAGAAGCCTGCAACTGAATCTGGGGTGCGTGAGGTGGGAGCACAAAATTGACGGTCTCAGGAAACCAAAGCAGATGAAGAAGGGAACAACCTTTAATAATTGAGAATTAAAACGTCAAAATTGTTAGATATAATCTGCCTGTAAGATATAATCGGTGTCTCCTCTACAAAATTTCGTTTTTCCGACAGCGTACACTTGGATATAGGCTTGAAACTCCACTACGCAACTGTGGTGCCAACAATATCTGCACAGGTGGGATTAGGATACTCTCAATCCCCAGCTTTCGGATTGTATTATGGAGTGAAACTTACTAGGTGTGAGGGTTCACCTCTTGAAGCTAAGGCTGAATATGAAAGACCACTATGGCTGCTGAAAGTATATGCAGCAAACATCGGCGTCAAATACAAAACCTTCCTAAGCAAATTCACCTCAGCTTTAGATATATTTGGGGTAAAGTCATTTGTCCCGCAAGGAGACTTCAGTGCACACCTTGGCACTGATAATCGTGAGAAGGATTGATTGGAAGGAATGTCGTCAGTGAACTTAATAGACAGGTCGTAGCAGCCTTCTGTGCAGGATACACACTCTCCACTCTATGGTATAGATATTATTTTAAGACAGGGATATTTATAAGGGTGCCTGGTATAGAAATACTTGGTGACAGAGGTTTCTGATTAGGTTCGGTCCTCTTTCACTCTTTGCTGAACGTTCGGGTAAAAGGAAGGGGCGGAGTTGTCAACTCGTCACTACCTAAACGTCTAAAAACCTGAAAATTCCTACAGTCTACCGAACACTGGAAATTGGTAAGTCCAGTGCGACCTACAGAATAGAGTTGGAAGGCGCAGTGGATGCTGGGATCAGAAACGAAAATGTGGAGGCATTTGCATCCAAATTGAGAGTGACCCGCCTGAATGAAGTTGGACATCGAAATGGATCCGTGATTGTATTATTTTTTTCGGCAGGTTCTTCTTCGGTTGAACGCTTATTTGAGCTAAACTCACTTAAAAGTGGTAAAGCTGCTGGTGAAAAGCACGTCCGGCTTGATATTTTAGAAACCTTAAATACAGATGATATTCTCTGAGTGACCCATGTATGCTAGGTGGATGGGACCTCTGGAAAAAACACCAAGGCAATGGATATATGGGGTGACAATCACAATTTTTTCAAACAGAGACCAATGAGTGTGTTCCAATTATAGAAAAGTCTACACTAGATGTCAGGAAAAGATATGTAGGGAAATTGTCGTGCCAAAGGTTACTGTCCTGGACGAACTACACCCGACCTGAAAGTCATTCAAAGACAGATATTCCAGCAAACATTGAAATATTTCCAAGGTTTATACGCTGTAAACCACGAAAAGGCACATGATCACGTGACCTGGGGAATGTTGCGGATGGTTTACCAGGAAGGTGAGTTTGATGGGCAAATACTGGTTGCCATAAAGTACATATATGGATGTTCAAATGTTTGTATTTATGTAAAAGTCGAAAGTTTTCAACGAGAAGTTTTCACTTAGTTGAAGTGTGCATTGTTAGTGCCCCCTCTCACATTCTTTTTTGTGATCTGGTTGAATATGCGCAGCCATTGTGGTAGAGGTATCCCAATTCATCTCTACGTGATCGGTGGCGTGTGATTTGTAGACGACATGCTGCTACCTGATTCGTCTGATGGTCACGAACAACGTGCACTGAATTGGTTGGCTGCCGAGTACACCAAAGCAGGATTGACAAATACGCACTGTGTAGGAAAGTGGAACATCATTATTTCGGGTCTCTATTCACGAACGATTGGAAGCACAAGAGTGGACAGACTGCTGAATTGTAGTTATAAACGCAGTGAAACGCCAGTTCGCGCATTTGATTCTCAGATGAAGAGGGCATTCATGCTTTTCGTATGCAAGCCGGCTGGGCTCACTCTGAGCACTCTAATGATTTCACAGTGAATGTACCGGCCGACTAGAACACTCGGAAAGAGCTCCCTCAGAGGAACCGTGCGGGCCGAAATAATTATCTACGTAGCACTGCATATATACTCATATACACACAATTAATGGCATAGTATATTAGAGTAACAATTTATTTAGGAATTTATTGTAAAGTAGAATATATTTTGAAATAAATGCAGGCAAGTGTCTTAGTATATACTATTTTGGACATGTGGATAGTAATGTGGAACTAATTCGAAGTTGGTAAAATTGTAAACCATTAGTTAAGGAGACACGGGTAAAAGACTTTAGCCATAAAATTAGTTCTTACTTGGTGTGTCATCAGGTTTATCGTCGAGAGATTTCTTGGAGATGAAACGGTTCTGTGAAAAAATAGAAATAGCATCATATAAATAGAACTTCAGGGTATTTATTATCGTTTAAAACTTAAAACAATGCAATAGATGTCAACATATTCGGACAGGTATCATTACCAACACTACCATCTCAACCCCTTAGGAATCTTCTAGAAGGCGCTTTAATCCAGTCAAACGATTTTCTGAACAATATCAGACAATACAACTCTGAATTTCAAATGACATCGTTTGGTGAACCTAAGAAGATAGATAAACATGAATTTACGCCGACGTCAAAGTTCAAGGGCAAGTCTATCCCCTCATTGGTTCTCTGGTACCCGCAAATGAACAACCACAGTTCCTCCAAATTTACTCTATGAGTGATGTAGGACAACAAACCCGACGTGAGGTGTCAAAATTTCCGATGATGGGTCGTGTTAGACACAGCGCACACTGCTGCAAAGGAGAGTATATCCACTGACAGTTTTCGGTACGTTCAAAAATCACACAAACCCCTCCTCTAATTTTGCATGACAGGTTAGGGCCTGAAACACTCCAAACGGACGCATAGCATGTTGCTTAGTCGAATTAGCCCAGCATTTACTCTACAAATGTTTTGTTGTCAATGTTGCACTTTCCCGTATCACCTGTTTCAAAATGACTGGTATATATTATATACCCACTTTGCCATTTTAATCCCCAGCAATGACGGGTATGTCTGCTAGTACACACACACACATATTTCTACATATTTATATATATATATATATATTTGTTGGTTGGCATCCTTTCAGTCTCGGGAGATAATGGAGTTGCGCATAAAGTAGTCTAGTCCTGCTTTTATATTTCATGTCCTGATACGTTTCCTGCTGTGGCTGTGTAGTCCTATCCTGGACAAACACTCCCTCTGGCAGGTACCGCAAATGTAGCGATGACTGTTCCTGGCTGGTTGTAATGCCATAGTCTCTTGTTGACGTCTCTTCTTTTCTCTCCATTTCTCCTCTCTCTCTCTGTCACTCCTTTGTATTCCCTCTTTTACGGTACGTCGCCATTTTCCACGATTGCCGGCAACTGCCTCCCAACCGCTAATATTGATGTTGCAGGCCTTCATATCCCTTTTGCAAACATCCTTGTAACGTAAGATCGGTCTACCCACAGACCTAGTACCCCTAGCAAGCTCTCCGTAGAGTATGTCCTTGGGGATTCTGCCATCTTTCATACGGCTAACATGCCCAAGTCATCTCATACGTCTTTGCGTGAGGAATGCAAACATGCTTGGTATTCCTGCTTGCCTGAGGACATCTTTGTTGGGGATATGATTCTGCCATTTGATGCGGAGGATTTTTCGGAGGCAGCGCAGGTGAAAGATGTTTAGGCGACGCCTTTGGCGTGTGTATATCGTCCAGGTCTCACTTCCATACAGTAGAGTGCTGAGTACACATGCCTGGTAGATCTTCATTTTCGTGGTCTTGGTCAGCTTATTGTTGTCCCAAGCCCGTTTGGAGAGGTGAGCCATCGCAGCAGCTGCCTTGCCAATGCGTATATTGAGCTCAGCGTCAAGGGATAGGCTGTAGGTGACGGTAGAGCCCAGATAGGTAAACTTCTCCACCTCTTGTAATCTGTGGTCTCCAATATGTATGTTTGGGATGTCCGATGTAGCCTGGCCCATGATGTTGGTCTTCTTAAGGCTGATAGCTAAGCCAAAGTCGTTACATGCTTGCTCAAAACAGTTAATGAACCTTTGGAGGGCTTCTTCTGTGTGTGTTACCAGAGCGGCATCATCAGCAAATAACATCTCCTTGATCAGGACGTTTCTGATTTTCATCTTGGCACGCAGGCGCGAGAGATTGAACAGATTCCCGTCACTTCTACTATGCAGAAGCACTCCATCATCTGATGTCTGAAAGGCATGTGAAAGTAAGAGCGAGAAGATGCCAAACAATGTAGGAGCGAGGACACAACCTTGCTTTACCCCGTTTTTTATTTGAAAGGCGGCTGATGTTGAACCGTTGTGCTGTATGGTGCCTTGCATGTCATCATGGAAAGACTTGATGATCCTCAGCAGCTTTGGTGGACATCCGATTTTTTGGAGCAGGATGAAGAGGCCTGTTCTGCTTACCGAGTCAAAAGCCTTTGTTAGATCAATGAAGGCCATATATAATGGCATTTTCTGCTCTCTGGACTTCTCCTGAAGTTGGCGTATGGAGAATATCATATCGATAGTTGATCTGCTTCTTCTAAAGCCACACTGCGATTCCGGATATATTCGAGAAGCAAGTAGTTGTAGCCTGGCCAGGATAACGCGGGCAAAGGTCTTTCCAACAGTGCTTAGAAGGGATATACCACGGTAATTGTTACAATCACCACGGTCACCTTTGTTTTTGTAAAGCGTAATGATGTTCGCATCCCGCATATCCTGAGGGACTGTACCCTCTTCCCAGCACTAACACAGAAGCTCATGAAGGTGCCGAAGCAGGATGGTGTTTTTGCCGGCTTTGATGATCTCTGAGGGGATGCCGTCTTTTCACGGAGCCTTATTTCTTGCTAGGGAGTCAACAACCTTGGTGAGCTCTGCTATAGATGGCGGACTGTCAAGTTCGCACATGACTGGCAAGATCTTGATGCTCTCGACTGCAGCCTCAGCCACTGTAGTCTCCCGAGTGTAGAGATCCTGGCAGTGCTCCACCCATCTATACATTTGCTTGCCTTGATCCCTGATGAGATCTCCAGTAGTTGATTTCAGAGGGGCTGACTTTGTTGCGGATGGACCGAGGGCCTTCTTCAAACCGCCATACATCCCACAGGTGTCACCCATGTCAGCAGCTGACTGGATACTCTGACAGATTTCCTGCCAATACCTATTTGCACAGCGTCTGGCTGTCAGTTGGGTTTTATTTCGTGCCTTTCTGAGTTCTTCGAGTGACTTTGTAGAAGAGTCACTCTTGTATTGCATCAGAGCTGCACGCTTTGCTTCGATAACTGGCTCCAGCTCTGAGAGCCCAGCATTGAACCAATCTGGGTTTTGCCTTTCTCTCATATCGAAAGTATGCTCTCATATATATATATTTATATAGACACACACACATGTATATATATATAGTTAAATTTAATCCAAACAAGAAAGCACAAAGAAACACAACAACGCGAGGACGTGGAACAAATATAGTATTATTGGACGCTCAGGAAAAAGTAAAGAAGGAGGGTTTAACGTATCGAGCGGAGCTCTTCATCGGAAACATACGAGAAGTAAAGATCCTGAGAAGGGAAGACAGAGGAAAAAAGATCGCCAACGGTACACACGCCGTCACATTTTGAATGACCGTAAGGAAATGGGTGAAGAAACGTTCTTTCAAAGACAGGAGAGTGGTAGAGGAGGAGGAATGTGTGTGTAAGTGTAGATATGTGCTTGCATGTGTAGATATGTTTTAGTATGCGTGTGTGTGTCTGTGTCTATATGTGTATACGTATGTATATGTGGATACGTATGTGTATGTGTGTGTGCGCGTGGAGGCATATATTATGTGTATGTATATGTATCGGTGTCTATGTGATTTTGTTCATGCGTGTGTGTGAGTGTGTGTGTGGGGGGGTGGAGTTATGTGGGCGCAATGTGCGTTCGTGTGCTTGTGTGCGTGTGTGCGCTTAAGCACGTGAATGTCCGTGTGTGTCTGTACCCATGTGTGTATAAGTGTGTGCGTATCTGTATGAGCATTGTTTGTTAAAGGTATATGTGGGCATCTGTGCTGGTGTGTGAGTATGTATGTGTGTATGTGTGTGTGCGTGTATTGTGTGCGTATGATACATATATATATCTCCGTGATCACCGTGACCGACCAGGCTATCAATTGTTGCTACACATCGCTGGTTACAAAGCACTTCGCTGGCTAAGCGAGCAGGCCAACAGAAGAAAGGGAGAAAGTTGTAGCGAAAGAGTGCTCACAACCTCGTGGAGCCTTAAACACACACAACACCCAGTCTGGAAATCAAAACCGCGATCCTACAACCGTGAGTCCGCGACCCTAAAAATTGGGCCACTGCGCCTCCACACAGACATATATATATATATATATATATATAAATACATATCAATATATAGGTATACACGTACACATAAGCATACACACCATAAATATCACAAATAGACGTATCTACTTATACGCATACACACACACAAACGCACACATATATGTGAGTGGACATACACTGTATAGTGTGATTGTTCGTGTACAATTGAGCACGTGTGTCTGTGTGCGTGCGTGCGTATGTGTGTGTGTGTTTGTGTTTATTTGTGCGTGTGTTTGTCCGTGTGTCTGTGTGTATGTATTTACATTCGTTCTTACATATTGTCATATATAAAAACCAACGTGAATTACAGTCAAACATTACGAAATTCACCGATCTACATTGGCACCCGCACGTTTTATTTTCAGTTGGAAAGAAAAGATTAAAAAAAACTCGCCTCACTTCCGTTCCTGATGGAGAGAAATAGATAAATGTGTGTAAATATGTACGTATTTCTATGTGTGCGTGTGTGTGTGTTTGTATGTGTCTGTTTCTGTGCGTGTGTGTGTGTAAGTGTACATCTAGATATAATACTTAACACTAATATTAATAGGGCTAAACGTTGCAGCGACAGGGCATGGCCATGCTGGAACCCCACCATTAGATTATTTTCATTACGCACTTATTTCCTCTCCAGGATTATGTCTGGTGAAAGAGCGATCGGACAGGCGTACAATTCCACCCTTCTTTGTGTTTCCTTGGGATGTGTGTATATATATACATAAATATATATATATATATATATCCATATACATATATATATATATATTATATATATATATATATTATATATATATATATATATATATATATATATAAGAATGAATGTTTTTATATATAATGAACGTGAAATACAGGAAGGGACGAACACGGAACACAGACAAATCATTCGAAGCCTTCAATCTTCAGTCAGACACCGAATCATCATAGCAAATTTCGGCTGTTCAATTCTGATATTTGCTCCAACCCGGCCAGCCCCAAGAAAAAAAACTAAGCTGTAAGCATTAGATTTCTTGGTAGAAGACAGGAATGTGAACGCACAAGACGGATGTGAATACAAGAGACGAAAACGAAATTGAAAACAGTAATGAAAAAACAAAATATATATAACGGTGGTTGTCATACGACTTTAGACCAAATGAGACAAAACAACAACAACATAGCAGCTGGCGTAGAAATAATTACCGTTTCGGTAGCGGGGACACATGTTGGTCGAGATACGAACAGAATGGTTGAAGAAGCAGCAGGTCGCAGGAGAGAGAGAAAGAGAGACAGAGAGAGAGGGAATCAAAGAGGGTGGAAGGCAGGGGACAGAATCAGTGACCAAGAGAGAAGGAGAAAGAAGGGATTAAGGAGGATGGGAGGAAGAGAGGGGAAGAATCGGATGGCGCCAAAAAGTTTGGTAAAGAAGCAATGGCGGGTAGTAAAAGACAGTGTGTATAGAAGTCGTGCAGGGTTTAAAATTGGACAAACAAACGGGGGGGGGGGGGTGCACGTAACGCCGCAATAATATAAGAATGAATGTTTTTATATATAATGAACGTGAAATACAGGAAGGGACGAACACGGAACACAGACAAATCATTCGAAGCCTTCAATCTTCAGTCAGACACCGAATCATCATAGCAAATTTCGGCTGTTCAATTCTGATATTTGCTCCAACCCGGCCAGCCCCAAGAAAAAAAACTAAGCTGTAAGCATTAGATTTCTTGGTAGAAGACAGGAATGTGAACGCACAAGACGGATGTGAATACAAGAGACGAAAACGAAATTGAAAACAGTAATGAAAAAACAAAATATATATAACGGTGGTTGTCATACGACTTTAGACCAAATGAGACAAAACAACAACAACATAGCAGCTGGCGTAGAAATAATTACCGTTTCGGTAGCGGGGACACATGTTGGTCGAGATACGAACAGAATGGTTGAAGAAGCAGCAGGTCGCAGGAGAGAGAGAAAGAGAGACAGAGAGAGAGGGAATCAAAGAGGGTGGAAGGCAGGGGACAGAATCAGTGACCAAGAGAGAAGGAGAAAGAAGGGATTAAGGAGGATGGGAGGAAGAGAGGGGAAGAATCGGATGGCGCCAAAAAGTTTGGTAAAGAAGCAATGGCGGGTAGTAAAAGACAGTGTGTATAGAAGTCGTGCAGGGTTTAAAATTGGACAAACAAACGGGGGGGGGGGGGTGCACGTAACGCCGCAATAATATAAGAATGAATGTTTTTATATATAATGAACGTGAAAAACAGGAAGGGACGAACACGGAACACAGACAAATCATTCGAATCCTTCAATCTTCAGTCAGACACCGAATCATCATAGCAAATTTCGGCTGTTCAATTCTGATATTTGCTCCAACTCGGCCAGCTGCAAGAAAAAAAACTAAGCTGTAAGCATTAGATTTCTTGGTAGAAGACAGGAATGTGAACGCATATATATATAGATAGATAGATAGATAGATTGATAGATAGATAGATAGATAGATAGATAGATAGATAGATAGACAGATAGAGAGAGAGAGAGATAGATAGATATGAATGTACATACATACGTAACTATATATGTGTGTATGTATATATGATATGTATATATATATATATATATAGATGTAAGTGTGTGTGTGTGTGTGTATAGCACACATAGTGTGTATGTATCTATGTTTTATGTATGTGTCTGTTATTGTCGGACCACTATCGATTCTCAACTGATGTCGGTGTGTTTACGTCCGCGTTACATAGCGGTTCGGCTAGAGATACCGATAGAATGAGCAATAGGCTTACAAAGAATAATTCCTTAAGTCACTTTGTCCTACTAAACGCTGTGCTCTAGCATGGCCGCCGTCAAATGACTGAAACAGGTAAAAGAATATATGTATATACAAACACACACACACACACACACACACACACACACACACATACACATACATATATATATATAGATAAATAGAGAGAGAGAGAGAGAGAGATAGACAGAGAGAGAGAGAGAGATAGACAGAGAGATACAGTGATAGATACACACACGCATACATTTGTTTGTATATATATATCTATATATGTTCACGCACTAATATATTCATATATATGTATATTTATATATACATATATATGTATATTATATATTCAAATATATGTACATGTATATATATGTATGTTTAGGTGTGTGCGCCTGTGTGTTCGTGTGTGATTACGTGTGTGATCTTATGGGTGTGTGTGTCCTCCATAGGAACATGTGTACGTGATTCATGCATACATCCTTACATTCATCCATCCATCCGTACGTACATACATCCACATATTAATACATACATACGTAAATGCATACATACATACATGCATATATAAATACATAAAGACATACATATATTAACACAAAATCCATGACTTACCGTTTTCGATTTCTCTTCCATTTTTCCTATTCTTGAATCTTGATTAAGAATCACGATCGTCAGAACGAGAAGAACCCCAAAAGCTATGAGAGAAGAAATGGAATAACGCTGCGAAATATTCCTGGACAGTTGTGCGAAATCCATTCTGGTGACAGTTGTCGGCCGTAAGTGATACTTCGTGTGGCTTCAACAAAAGATCGAGATGCGAGGTTTAAGCTGAAGACCTGTAACTGAATTCCACGTATTTATTGAGCGCACAACAACCCAGCTC
>NW_021834358.1:5000-12500 GCF_006345805.1 Octopus sinensis
TTGAAATCGGAAATTCCACCAGGCTGCAGAGTAAATCAGCCGAAACCTTGTGATAACAACAAACAAAATGGGGACACATATCCGACCAATGTAAATAATGTATACAATTCCTCATCTCTAAAATATAAAACATTATTTCGTTTCTTCCAGACCCATTGAAAATAATTGCGAGACCCAACGTGGGTCGGGACTGTACGTTGGAGAACTATCGTGAACACTGAGACCGACACTGATATTAAAATAAAAATGTTAAACGATTGTGGTATGCAGGTTAGTGGCTCCAGTTCACTATAGCTACAGGATTGGTTGAGTACACAAGCAAACTGGCTGCTTATTTTCGGGGGATTGATCAAACGATGTAGATACCCCTGATGAGAGCACAATAAATTCCGAAAATCTCTTAAGGCTGCGCATCGTTTTTCTTTCTTTTTTAATCAACAGAGAAATAGTTAAGTTTCCCCTGTTTATATATCTGCTTCATAGATCATATAACTAACAGGTACTCCGTCGGTCACGACGACGAGTGTCCCAGTTAATCGGACCAAAGGAACAGCCTACTCGTGAAATTAACATGTAAAGTTACTCAACAGACACAGGTAACCAAGACTTGGGTATCGAGAAGACTTAAATTGTCAAAGAATGTGGCAAGGATGGCCCATTAAAATACAGGTAGAACTCCTTTTTTCCAACTGGGTGGAGTGGAGTGGAACACCGTGAAATAAAGTGTCTTGCTCAAGGCCCAAATGCACTGACTGGAATGAAAGTCACAAAGTTACTATCGTAAACCGAATACCGTCACAACGCGCCTTCACACACATATTTACACACACACACACATACATACATACACACGCAGACATACACGCACACACACGCATATATATATATATCTATTTCTTTACTACCCACAAGGCGCTAAATACAGAGGGGACAAACAAGGACAGACAAAGGGATTAAGTCGATTACATCGACTCCAGTGCGTAACTGGTACTTAATTTATCGACCCCGAAAGGATGAAAGGCAAAGTCGACCTCGGCGGAATTTGAACTCAGAACGTAACGGCAGACGAAATATGGCTACGTATTTCGCCCGGCGTGCTAACATTTCTGCCAGCTCGTCGCCTTCATAATATATATATCAGGGTGTTTTGGGATATGTGTTTGTCGCACCATACCACTTGACAACAGGTGTTTTTCATCCTTTGTTAAGTACGCTTAAACCTCAAGTGTTTCTTAGAGTTATTAATTACAAGCAAAATATTATATATAACACAGATAAAATTTTGTGTCGGTTTCTCTTTCATCTTGTTACATAATGAAATATGCAACTGAGCTGAGAATTTTCGTTATATCATATTTTGACAAACAGATTTTTAATGAAATTTTAATAAATGACGTGGAATTTGTTCGGTTGTCGAAGAAGGTGGTTAGCTAGTTTGTTAGTTAGCAGGGTACACAGTAAACATTGCGTTATTATTTCCAAACAACTTCTCGAAATTAGCCGTTAGTGATGTAAACCATTAGAAAAATTATAAAATAAAATGGCGCTAGTTGAGAAAATATTTGTAAAGTCACATCGAAGAAATAAACAAAAAAAAACGGTCTAAATATTTGAAATTCAACTTTATTCAGATAAACTGTCCATCATCGCTTTCTTAATAAAACAAACACGATGGAATGGGGGAAGGGTGGAAAAAATAAACATTCACATCTCTGGAGTTATCCAGAAAATTTTCAAAACCAACTTCAGTCTCAAAAGACAGGGAATGATTTCAAAAGAATGCTTTTAATTGGAAAAAGGTAGTGAACTTCACATCCAAAGAATCACTTGTGTATCACATACGCTGAAATCGCTTGACAATCATCGACTAATCAACTTACATTTAAACATTATATTTTATTTTTTTTTTTATTTTTCATTTCTCTTTAGAAATATTTTGAATGGATAGTTTGTCAGCCAGTCACAAGATGGCGTTGATGTTGACGTTTCTCTTACTTGATTGGTTATTTCTATAAAAGTGGTTCTTGTAAAGATTTTGTGGAGCAGTTGCTCTTATCACAGATAGTTTTGACAACTAAGTTGACAAAATGGATACATGCTTCCATTAAAAATAAATAAATAAATAATAAAATAATAATGATAATAATAATAATAATACTAATAATAATAATAATAATAATAATAATGATAATAATAATAATGATAATAATAATAATAATAATATAATAATAATAATAATATGATAATAAGAATAATAATAATAATAATGATAATAATAATAATAATAATATAAGTAATAATAATAATAATAATCAATAATGTAAGAATATAATGATAATAATATATAATAATAATAATACTAATAATAATAATAATAATAATAATAAAATCAATAACAGCAACAATAATAATAATAATCTGAATTTATAAAATAATATTTTCTAACTTAAGGCAATTTTACATGTTCTTTGTGTATCGTTTGCTAGTTTGTTTTTGTTACTGATTTTTTAAATTCATTATTTGTATTTTTTTTGTCACTGTGTTTACTTTAATATTCTTATTGAACTTAATAACGCTATTAATTTTTTGTGCGTTGCTTGTAGTCACACAATCGCTATAAGCTTTTTTATATTTTATTATTCCGCAAAAAATAAAACGTACTGTAAGTCAAGAAACATTATTCGTTTTTAAAATATAACGTTCTCAAAAACCGATTGTAAAGCAATTTTTTATTATTTCTTTTTTCTTTTCTTCTGGTTTTTTTTTTTTCTTTTTCTATTTTTCATATTATTTCTTACTTGAAATACTACCACATTAGCAGATTATCGAAAATCTTTTTGACAAACTTTTGCTGAATCGGGGAAAAATACTTATTTTCTAAATGAAAATTTTAAGTTCTGATGTGAGATATGTAGGGGAAAATGTTGTAGCTGCAAACAAACAATCAACAAAAAAAACAACTAAATAACGTGCTAAACGTTACTTTCGTGGTAGTTTATTTCTTGTTCATTGTTGTTGATGATAATCATGATGATGATCGTGAGTTTGATAAGAGCGATGTTGTTGCTGTTGTTGTTGTTGTTGTTGTTTATCACACTTTCAGTTATTTCTACATGGAGTAGAAATTCAGAAATGTAGTTTGAACAACATAATCGATTTATTAAATAAGATAAAGTGTGATCTACTAAAGGCTGCAGGCCAAATACACAATGTATATGTTGAATGAAATTTCCCTCTTACTTAGTTGAACGAAAATGATAATCTGGCAACAATCGTTTACGAGTCTGAATGAAAAAGGAGATAATTTCAAGAAATTAAGAGTTAAACTCATCAAGATCATTGACGTGTTTAGAAAAATAAAAGGCTGGTCTTTTTCTAGCAATCAAAGATAACTTTGGGCGTCTTTCAACCTATTCGATCTCATCAACCGTCTGCGAAAAGATTTTTTAGCAATTGATAAATTTTTTTTTTCTAATTATAATTATATTTTGTGTAATTATTATAACCTGAATAACTATAAAGTAAAATGAACCAAGGAAAATAACTCAAATGAACCAGCTTAATAAGATACTAAGATATAGCAATGTTATTTTGTTTCATTTTCATAGCTCGTGATGCATGCAAAACAACAAATATAACAACCTTTCTGTCATAGGCACAAGGACTAAAATATTCGGGAAGAGAGCCAGGTAGATTAAATCGAACCAGGGCTCGAATCGATTAAAAGCAAAATCGACAGCAACGGAAATTGAACTCAGAACTTAAAACCGGAACAAATGTCGCTAAGCATGTTTTCCGGCGTTCTAATGATTCGATCATTTCACTGCTGTCAACAAGAAATATAATATCTACTTCTTTACTACCCACAAGGGACTAAACAGAGAGAGAACAAACAAGGACAGACAGACATATTAAGTCGATTATATTAACCCCAGTGCGTAACTAGTACTTATTTAATCGACCCCGAAAGGATGAAAGGCAAAGTCGACCTCGGCGGAATTTGAACTCAGAACGTAACGACAGACGAAATACGGCTACGCACTTCGCCCGGCGTGCTAACGGTTCTGCCAGCTCGCTGCCTTAACAAGAAATATAATATCGTATTATGAAAATCATCAATGATGTTATTTGTAAAGGCAGTGAATTAACAATATCCGAGTCGCTCTGCTCTGATTTCCAATTCCGCTGATGCCAATATCGTCTTCCATTCTTTGCGAATCAATAAAAATATATTAGGTTGGTGCATAATTATTGCGGCTTCTTTTTTTTCAATAAATTTTATTCAAAAAAAAAAACAATAACATCATTTAACAAAAACATCTTTAAATGATTATTTCGGAACATATTCACCATCTACTTGGCGTTTTGTTCAAATTTTTGTTGAATAAAATTTTTTGTTCAAATTTCTATTGAAAGAAAATCGCAATAATTATGCACCAACCTAATACCAATCCTGGGCGTTTAATTGGTAGAATCGTTAAGACGTCATACTGAGTGCCTTGTAGTATTTGTCCCGCCTCTTTATTCTCTGGATTCAAATCTCGCCATGGCCTACTTAGGTGGAAGACTTAATACATCATCCAGTTTAAATCTATCATCCTAGCACCTCGGATTCTTTTCATAGAATCCACGCTTTTTGTAAGCTTTCGGGCTATGTTTTCGCTTTGAGGATTCTGTCTTCGCTTCCACCAGTGTAAGGAGCCTTCCTTGCCTTCTGATAAAGAGAATAAAATGTCTTATGTGGACCGAGAATGTTTCTGCAAAGTCCAAACACAACTAATATGATATGAACTCCCACTCTATCTCTGTATACAGTTCGTAACATGTGGCTATAAAATATGATGTAGATCACGTTCTCAGCCGGGGTCCATATGATCCTCCGAGGGTACATATGACCCGGGGGAATGCATGGTTAAACTTTATGTGTAATAAACTGGTTATATTTCTACGATATACAAAATATTTTTTTCTACTCTAGGCCTGAAATTTTGGGTGAGGGAGCCAGTCGATTATATCGACCCCAGTACGCAACTGGTACTTAACTTATCGACTCCGAAAGGATGAAAAGCAAAGTCGATCTCGGTAGAATTTGAACTCAGAACTTAAAGACACGAAATACTGCTAAGCATTTCGCCCGGTGTGCTAACGTTTCTGCCAGCTCGCCGCCTTAATATACAAAAATATTTAAACGGTCTTATGCAATTCCTAATATTTCATCATAAATATATAATGGGAGTTGTTAGACATCGAATGATTCTGGGGAACCACTATCCTGGACCCTGAGTAAAATATAAATCAAAGGGTTCCATGGGCAAAACATAGCTGAGAATCACTGAAGAAGACAAAAACATTGAAATGATTTTGCGCTTGTGATGTGGAAATTCTTCAGAAGTGTTTGCCACCACTACAGCGAATGTAATGTGCTTTAAAATCCGTCAGATTCGAATAAAGAAATAACGATGAGACAAAAAACAAACTCAAATGGTTTCCTTTCCCTGTCAAGTCATTTTATTTATCAAAGTGAGTTTAGATTTAGATAAATGAAAAAGTGATGTATGGAAAGCTGTAAGCAAAAAAGAATTAATTGAAAATTCTCTTTTGCCTGGAGAAAGTTAACAAAAAGCTTAGAGTCAAAGTCACTCCCGCCGCCAGAAATTTAGTAAACTAATGGCTGATCCACTGAAAAGCTGAAGCTAACGTCGCAATAATTCCAAAATTGCAAAATAATGTGTGTGTATGTGTGTGTGTCTTTTATTGTTTTAATTCTTTCCGTTATTTGACTGCGATCATGCTGGAGCACGGGTTTTTGTAGTCGAACGTATCGGCCTCAGTACGTTCTTTTAAAGCCAGGTACTTCTCCGATCGGCCTCTTTTGTCGAAATGCTAAGCTACAAAGTTGTGAACAAGGCAACCCTGGTTGTCAAGTGGTTGGGGCAGGGCAAACAGAGACACATACACACGCGCGCACGCACAATCACACACACACATGCACACACAAACAAACACACACAAACGCACGCACATACATGTACCTGACAAGATATTTTAGTTTTCGTCTACTAAATCCACTCACAGGGCTTTGACTGGACCGGGGCTATAGAAGAAGACACTTGCCCCCAGTATCACGTAGAGGGACTGAACCCAGGACCATTGGCTGGGAAGAAGATCCACGCTATTTTAAAATATATATGTAACTTTGAGTGGATGCGCAATGGCCCAGTGGTTAGGGCAGCTGACTTGCGGTCGGAGGATCGCGGCAGGGGGGGGAGACCTCTGTTGTACTCTTTCGCCACAACTTTCTCTCACTCTCTCTTCCTGTTTTTTTTTAGTAAGGCTGCGATGGACTAGCGTCCCGTCCAGCTGGGGAGGGGGCACATACGCCACAGAAACCGGGAAACCGGCCCCATGAGCCTGGCTAGGCTTGAAAAGGGCGAGAAAAAAATGTAACTTTGAACTCACTATCAAGCTTTTCTATGTACAAGTTTGTAAAATTCTTTATCAATAAAGAATTACCTCATTTAAAAGCATTGAGTAAACTTTTAACGTTAAATTCTTTTTATAAATAACAAGCTTGACATAAAAATAAACAGCAGTTTGTGTTAGTATCCGCATGTGTGTAATAAAAACTTGACTCGGTTGTTCGATAGTTAGTAACATTCTGTCCCCTTCGTTGTAAGAATTATAAGGTTGCATTTAATTTAAAATTTATGCTCTAATTATTATGGTAAATTTGTATATTCCCATATACGTGTATACAGTTGTTATTGTGTACACTATACGTATGGTAACGGATTGGTGTATAACGATATTTCCATGACACTGTATGCTTATTTGATACCGTATGTATGTTTACATTGATGCATACAGAATGGCATTAATCAGCGAAGACATACACAAACATATATGTAACAGTGCGCGCGCGTGTGTGTGATCAATATTGTCTTTCTGGGCGTTTAAGTACCACATACCTTTGCCAATATATTTCACCTGTCAGATTCTATTTTAGAACACTCAAACTGACTTCCGGTTGGCATCCACTTCCTGTTTATTGTCTTCAACTCATTTCATCTCTCTTTCGTTAGTTTTCTTATTCTTGCCCTCTCACAGTACCACCACCACCGCCATCAACAAAATGAACACCGCCAACAACATTACTCCGTTTTAACCTATCTCATTCCACCCCAATTAATTCATTCGCCTTTCTCTGCTCTTTATTGGTAAAGTAAAGAATCGGAAAGGCGAAAACTTTTCATTCCTTCTTCATGTCTTTTAAACTTTCTGACAATCTACGAACACTCCTTCGGATAGACGTCGATAACCACAGCTGGCTTGGACGTGAACACGGCTGAATGATTTTGAAGTTTGCTTCGCTGCTTCCTTATCGTTTGGCTCTACGTTCGCTCCCTCTGCGTGATATATGGAGCGGAATTTTGTCTGTTACCAGAGGTTTGGATCATTGCAAGCTACCTAAGGCAAACTGGGCAGAGGTAAAGATGCAAG
>NW_021834358.1:20000-27500 GCF_006345805.1 Octopus sinensis
ATTTCAAGTAGATCATAAGAATCGTTTCTAATCACAGCACAAGGCCAGCATGTTTGATGGGAGATGGTTAGTAATTTCATCGACTCCTGAAAGAGTGAAAAGCAACTTTGATCTCGGCGGAATTTCAACTCGGAACATAAACAGTTTATTATTATAGCCGACCATGTTGCTTTTCAATAAAATAAATTCGCGGTGTGATTTTGTGCAGATCTTTAAGATGGTGAGTCAGAAGAGTCGTTAGCGCATCAGGCTAAACCCTTAGTGGCATTTCTCCAAGATCTTTAAGTTCTGAGTTTCAAATTCTGTCATGGTTGAGTTTACATTTCATTCTTTGGTCGTCTATAAAGTCCCAGTTAACCGCTGAGGTCGATGTTATCGGCTACCCTTACCTGTAAGATTTGCCTTGTGCCAAAAACTCGAAACAAAGACGGTCTGTTGGCAGAATCGTGGGTGCGTTGAACAAAATGCTTAGTGAGATATATTTCAGCTTTACATTATGGGTTCAAATTCCGCTGAAGCCAATTCTGCTTTCCATCCTTTCGAGGTCGATAAATACCAGCTAAGAAATAGAGTCGATGTAATTGACTCACCCCTCTCCTCAAAAACTGCTGTCCTCGTGCCAAATTTTGAAACTATCTTTATGTTGGCCTTTAAATATTGTTTACTAATCTTGAAGCGGCATTTCTTTTTCATCAGAGTTTCTCTTTGCATTTAAAATCAATAATCGCTGTCGCAAAATTGAAGCAATACTGCTTAACCAAAAAGAAACATTACCATATTTTTGTAATTTACTCAACAACCGAAAGAAGTCTAATTACTAAAAAAAAACTTCAAAGATTACAGAAGATCAAACAATTCTGTATTTACCATCGTTTCACTTGGAATTTATATATCAAATGCCCCAGGATATGGGTCGTTATTGTTTTCCATTTCATGGCCAAATCTATCTTCGCACCACCAAGAAGCACTCTATTGAAGGTGGCTCTCATCAGTTTGTCCAACTTTACATAAAATGATTCGAAAATGGTCAATGAAATTAAATTATATATCGTTATATTTATGTGCATAGTGAAGAGAGAAACACGAATTGATGACTCGCATATTTATTCTTAATACATTCCAGCAGATTCGAATGCAAATGTGCTAATCGTTGTTGTGTATGTCACAAGTGAACAGCTTCTTCTTTACACGACAACTATGTGTTCATAACACACTCGGCTTATTGTCGAAAAGTATTGTGGAACACCGGTGTTTCGACATGTTGAGTCTCATCAGCAAGAAGAACAAGAAAAAAGAAACTAAGAAATAGCTTATATTTTCGATTACCTTCTTGTTTGCTCATTTTTGCTGCTATCTGTCAACTAATAATAACTCGTTATAAGCTCAGCAAACAGCGAGATCGGAAAAGATGGCCTGCATATTTATTCTATAAACGTTCTGACTGATTCGAACGCAAATATGCTAATTGCTGCTTGCTGGATTAGGGATTCGAAATTGTTGTCTGATATAGACACAAGTTCAGTAATTTGTCAGCTGGAAAGATTATTAAATACCATCGACTTTAGTACTTCATTGGTACTTTATTTTATCGACACACAAATGCATGGAACACAAAACTGGCCTTGGTGGGATTTGAGTGTGGAATTTAAAGAGAGAGAGATAATTAAGATAAAGCTTAATTTTCTGTCACTCAAAAGATTTTCTGTTCTCTGTCTTTAAAAAGTAGACTAACAGAGTGAGATTCGAACTTACGAACACTAGTTTACAAGACCAGTGCTCTAAACCTCCGAGCTATTGAGCCGTTCGCAGAGAATCAAATTAATGGATTTTAATCTTGGTACAATGCCAGCAGTTTTGAGTGGTTGCATTAGTAAATGCCATCGACCCTACCATTTGACAGGGTCTTTACCTTATGGACCCTGAAGGAATAAAACAAAGTTGATCTCCGTTGAATTTGAACTAAGAATTCAAAGAGCCGGAGCAAATACTACAAATCATCCTTTCCGAAGCTTCAAGATTTTTTCCAGCTTGTCGCCTTTAAAATGTAAACTCATAGGTTCGGCTCCAAGTGGGATTTGAACGCACAAGCTCTGGTGACGAAATCAGTGTTTTAAACACCCGACTTATTAAGGTGATTGCAAGGAATCAAAATAAAGAATTTTTATTGATATAATACCAACAATTTTCGGGGGGGGGCGGATTTGGCGATACCATCGACCCCACTACATGACTGGCACTTTATTTTTTCCTTTACTACTCTTGGAACAAGGCTCGAAACTTTTGGTCAGGGAACCAGTCGATTATATCGACCCAGTGCATAACTGGTACTTATTTAATCGACCTCGAAAGGATGAAAGGTAAAGTCGACCTCGGCGGAATTTGAACTCAGAACGTAGCGGCAGACGAAATACCTATTTCTATTTCTTTACAACCCACAAGGGGCCAAACACAAAGGGGACAAACAAGGACAGACACACGGATTAAGTCGATTACATCGACCCCAGTGCGTAACTGGTACTTATTTAATCGACCCCCGAAAGGATGAAAGGCAAAGTCAACCTCGGCGGAATTTGAACTCAGAACATAGCAGCAGACGAAATACCGCTAAGCATTTCGCCCGGCGTCCTAACGTTTCTGCCAGCTCGCTGCCTTAATATATTTTTTCGACCCTGAAACGCAAAAAACAAAAGATAAATAAAGCTGTTCTCGGTGGGATTTGAACTCAGAATTTCAATTTAAAGAATGGAATAAATACTGTAAAGCATTTGTGCTTTTAAGATTATTCGAGGTTGCTACCTTGAAAAAGTTGGTTAGTAGATGCTGCCTCAGATGAGATTAGAACTCAAAACGCTTAGTTTGCGAGATCTGTGCTTTGAACTTTCGAGCTATTAGAGCACTCGCAAAGAATGAGAAAACGTAAAGGTTCATTTCTCAAATTATGGCAACTACAGAACAGGTAACCAAAGCATGATTCAAGCTTTCGCTTAAAGGACAGTTAGAACTGAAGGAGATCGAAACGCTTCAAAATATAATATTCCAACGGCAGTTGTCCCTATAGCACTTACAGAAGAAGAAGAAATGGTAAGTGAGACTGTAGGGAAAACCCCTTTTAGGACTGCTGAAACTGAAATTGCTTTCAGCGTCAGTATCCCTAGAAATCATTGCTACTTCATCCACAACAAGGATGTTATAACATCTTTAGTTAAGTCACAATTTATGTCTCTTTCCCGCGGAATACTATAATGACAACAGCCGTGGTAATTGTGGAATATTACATTCTGATGCTTTTCTGACCCTTTAGAATTAGCCTCTAACATTTTGTACGTGAACGTTCAAACGTTGTTTGCTATGAGGAACTGATTTAAAGTGGTCGTAATTTGATGAAATACATTTTCATTCTTCCTATTATATAATTTAATATCAGTGGCCGTTTTCGAATCAACGGTGTAATGTCATATATATATATATATATATAGATAGATAGATAGATAGATAGATAGATAAGGAGCGAGAGAGAAAGAGAGAGATACTGTTTAAGAATCCATACGTTAGAAAACATGTACATGTGTATATTTGTGACTAGAACGGGTATGTTAATTGCAGTATGGCCGATCTTATCAATCGATTTCACATTATGGGCTCTACGGGATGTTAGATAACAATCCTATTATGTAACTCTGCGCTCTTCAGATTAGGCAGTTGTGTAAGAAAATATTGTGACTGCCCTCTATTGATTCAGCAACAGAGAGCAGCCGACTATATTCTGTTGCATCTGATTAATGTTAATAAAAAATATATAGACATAAATATAGATGTTGATATATAGATGCATAGATTGATATAGATATACAAGCATGGCTGGTGGTTAAGAAGTTCGATTTTCAGCCACGTGGCTTAGTCCCACTGCATAACACCTTGGGCAAGTGTCTTCTACTACAGCACCGGGCTCACCAAAGCGTAGTGAGTGAGGTGGAAACTGTGTAAAATCCGGTCGTATACACACACACCCACACACATATATATATACATATATATATATATATATATATATATATATATATATATATATACATATATACTATAACCAAGTGTCAAAGCCCGTTATAGACACAAAAAGTGCATTCTATGTACCGATAGATAGATAGATAGATAGATAGATAGATAGATAGATAGATAGATAGATAGATAGATAGATAGATAGATAGATAGATAGATAGATAGATATACTGTACATGTAAATATGCTGTAAAGGTTTCCGTGAGTGCCAGTTGCACACACATGCGGCTGGTTGCAGCTATCCATTGTAGAGAAACCGATCAAAAATGTACGGCTGTGCATATGGGCAAATACACTGTTGATAGCTGATATGTTGTTCTTTACAATGAATTTCAATTTCAACTGCCGCATCAATAACGATATATGTTCTCCAGTGAAATCAATCAAATATATTTCCGAATAAATGCCTCGATTGTGTGAATGTTCAAACTGATAAAATTAATAATGAGCCAATAATTGTTGAAGAGAACGACTCTCAAAACTTAAATGTCAGATACATTTTTGTATTCTAAGTGTGGCGACACTTGGAACACAAAACGACTGACAAATCACATACAATCGCACGGATGACAGTTTATTGGAAAATAGAAGAGTGTGTCCTTCACTGAAGGAAATGAGAGACACGCCGTAGAAGCCGCTAATCGAAAAAAAATACCCATCTGATAGCGTGATTTCTCTTAAGTCAACAAGATAAGCGAGCACAAGGTCTGCTCTGTTCGTTCATTAAGTATCATTATGGTTCTGACAAGAAAACTACGCTATACAATCCAACAATTCATAGCTGAGATAAAACTATTCCAAGGATATACACTCTCAGTGTTAAAGAATTTGAACGCTTCCATTCTAGAAAATTATTGTTGAATATGTAGGAAGAAGCATCTAGCTTTGTGTTTCTGCAGTCTATGAATAGAGTTGTCTACGATACTTTTCCAAAAGCTGCTGAACAACGGAAATTAATTAGCAATAATGATGGATGAGTTAGATTTATGATAACAAACATTAATGATAGCGATGCATAAGTTAGCTATATTGCAACGAAATTTTAAAAGCGACGGCCATGGAAAGGTTAAATGTATGACAAGGTTATTTAAACCATTGCCTGACCAAAGCAGTTTCATGAGTTCGCCCTAAACGTCCGAGTTTGTTTTCAGACTTTTATCTCACCCTTCTTTCATACGCCCTGAATAATATGAAGTGTTATGTCCCAAGTTATTCTGATGATTGAAATCAATTGGAAAAGTGTATTACATATGATACATGGATACCAGGGAAATATATCCTATGTATCACCACATATGTATCCTATGTATTACTACAGGTAAAGGGTTAAGAATGTCCTATGTATCACTACAGGTAAAGCGTTAAGAATTAATGGCGTATGACAATTAATGGCATATGACGTATGACAAGGAAATTTTAAAAGTCGATGACTACGAACGGGTTAGATGCATGGCTGTGCTTTCCTCTGACAAACTTGCTTCTTATTTCAGACATTTACTTGCTTTGATATATTCAATGAATGATCCAAAACAGCCAGTTCTTTCAGTAATAAGAAAAAAATCAGTGGGGGAAAATTATATTACACAAGGAAAATTCCGGAAACAATATGAAACAAGTGTGTGAAAGCTATTTAAAATGATTTATTAACGATTGGCCTCTAGAGTACGGCGATTGGTTGGCTCGATCCAGGAATTGCTTTTTATGATTTCACTTAACAAGATGTATTAGCCAGTGTGAATATCATGGTTATGATATTTAATTGTAATAGCATCAACACAGCCAATTATGTTTTTGATATTCAAAATACGAGGGTGAGTCAAAAAGTAATAGCTTTTTGTTTAGGACAGGTATAATTACCAACGCAGAAACATGTATCATACATCAAAATGAAGCTGGTCCTCTGTGGATCATATCCCTACTTCTCAACATGTTCACCGTTTCTCTCAATAGCAATGTTCCACCTTCGAGTGAGAGCATGTATCCCTGCTCCGTAAAATTCTGTTGATTGTTCTTTGAGCCACTTCTTCACTACAGTTTTCACTTCCTTGTCACTGGAATAACGTTTGCTTCTCAAACCCTCTTTCTTGGCACCGAAGAGATAATAGTCTGAAGACGCTAAATCTGGTGAATGTGGAGGTAGTGAAGAATTGGCTCAAAGAACAGTCAACAGAATTTTACGGGGCAGGGATACATGCTTTCATTCGACGGTGGAACATTGCTATTGAGAGAAACGGTGACTATGTTGAGAAGTAGGAATGTGATCCACAGAAGATCAGCTTCATTTTGATGTATGATACTGTGTTGGTAATTATACCTATCCTAAACAAAATGGCAATACTTTTTGACTCACCCTCGTAAATAAGGAAAATAAAAGAGGAGAGAGTAGGATAAACATTAGAATTCTTTTTGATACCAAAAATAATGTCTGCATATTTTATTTCATATCTAAACAAACACCGTCATTTTTGACTGGTACTTCGCTGCAATATATTTGTGAGTGTATGTGTGTGTAGATATGTATAAAATGGGTAGAAACACATACATATATATAATGTAAAAAAGTATATATAAGCTATAATATAGAATCCGCTACTGCTGCTGCTGCTGCTGCTGCTGCTGGTAGGTGGATCTATTTATTTCCAAACGTTACTTTTGATTACTCCAACAGTATTCTTCATTATCGTTTTGGTTATTGCTTTATGCAGGAAATATAAACAAAAATATTGCTTTATTGCTTATGTGCTAATGGATGTTGTTTACATGGCTGTACTTGTTGTTGTAGCTGTGGTTGTTATTGTTGTTATTGTTGTTGTGGTAGTTGTGATTGTTGTCGATATTATTGCTATTCCTATTTTGCCAACATATGTTCTGCTGTTGTTTCTTATTTTTTATTAGTTGTTTAGTTCTTTAGTTTCTCCATTTTTTTCCCACTTCAACTCATTGCCGTGTGTTATAATAAACGCCATTAATATTGTCATAGATTTTCGTTTCCATTACTAACTTTACAGTTAGGGAGTGGATGGTTCTTTACTTTTCAAGTTCAAATTTCAATGTGGTACGCATTGTAATTCATCCTTTCAGTCAATTAAATATAGTAAAACCCAAGTACTGTAGTCGGTGAAACATCATCATCATCATCATCATTATTATTATTATTATTATTATTATTATTATTATTATTATTATTATTGTTATCATCATCATCATCATCTTCATCATCATTATTATTATTATTATTATTATTATTATCATTACTATCATTATTATTATTATCATCATCATCATCATCATCATCATCATCATCATCATCATCATCATCATCATCATCATCATCATTATTATTATTATTATTATTGTCATTGTTATCATCATCATCATCATCATATTCATCATTATTATTATTATTATTATCATTACTATTATCATCATCATCATTATTATTAT
>NW_021834358.1:32500-45000 GCF_006345805.1 Octopus sinensis
AAAGGATGCAGAGTGAGACAGCTTGGAACAGATTGATCTTGAACTCTGCTGTACATGCGCACTAAATTTTAAAGTTCTAGTTCATTTCCGCTGTCTACAACTGTGCTTGGAAGGAACGTGTGGTGATGGGGGAACAAACACTGATACAGACACAAACACACGTGCACCTGCGCATGCATATATATATATATATATATATAAAATATATATATATATATATATGTATGTGTGTGTGTACACATTTATATATACATATATATATATATATATATATATATATATATATATATATACACATATACATATATACATATATATACAGATAGATAGATAGATAGAAGATAGATAGATAGATAGATAGATAGATAGATAGATAGATAGATAGATAGATAGATAGATAGATAGATAGATAGATATACGATGGGTTTCCATGAGATTCCGACTGCCTAACCCACTCACAAGGCTTTGGTCGGCTCGAAATTATAAGAGAAGGCACTTGGCCAAAGGGCTGAACACGGAACCATGTGATTTGGGAAGCAAACTCCTTACCACACAGCCACCCTTATGTATGTATATTGATATTTCGCTTTAGCATAGCGATACTAATAACTTGGTTGTAGAACACACGCACTGGTTCTATTTCACTTCAGTTATCAGTAAAGAACATAGAATAAACGCAAAACTTATAAAGAATAAGAACCAGAGCTGGTTCGTACGACTGGACCGTTCAGGGTGGTGCCTCACCATGGCCGCAGTTCAACGAGTGAAACAAATGCAAGATAATAGGTGTACAAGCAATGGAATTCATTTGACAACCCAATAGAATCACGTTATCAATTGCTTTTTGAAGACGCTACGTAGATATCGTAGTACATTTGGCAACTAATTCTACTTAGTCGATCAAACACGTAAAGGTTTCCTGTTGGCTCGGAAGTTTGCATAATTTGCACATTTGTGCATTAGTGTGTGCACAGTTCGTTGTAATTAACATCAAATAGAATTGTACGGGCAATTTGTATGAAAGGTAAGGACAGAAGAACTGAAATAGACAGTCTGGTTGGCACTTAGGAAGTTAGTTGGTTGAATAAATGCTTTGACTGATAAATTAGATAATTAGTTCATACACACACACACACACACACACACACATACACACACAGGGAGGAGGGAGGGAGGGAGGAAGAGAAGACTACATGAAAGGATAGCTTAGGTAGGATGTTTAGAGTCAAGTTAATGGCTTTGTGCTGATGTAACAGATTGCTTAATGAAAACGCATGCTCACATATACACATACATTACTAATACATACACGCATACAGAAGCACACACACACACACACAAACAAACACACACACACAGTGAGACAGCGAGAGAGAGATTGTTAAAGACAGATAAGGTTGATTATTAAAGATAGGCAGGAACATATACATAAATACTTTCATACAAGCATATACACGTATTTAATATATGTTAAATATATATATATAAACATATACAATATACAGAGTTGTATATATATGCATACATATATAAATATATATATAAAATATATATATATATATATATATATATATAATATTATATATTATAAGGGTGGAAAGGAACACACGAGTTATATATATATATATATTATATATATATATTTATACACACACATACATGAGAAAGAGAAAAGGTGAGAGTGCGGTAGGGATTGTTAAGGGCTATTATTATTAAAGATACACATACGCAGGTAGATTAGATACAAACATAAATGCATACATGCATAGAAATATAGAAATATATAAAGAGAGAGAGAGAGAGAGAGAGGAGAGAGAGAGAGAGAGAGATTGTAAAGGATTATTGAATGCGACTTTCAAGTTAATCTGTCATAAGCTTAACTAGAAACATGGCTTATTACAGGAGACCCAAGAGGAATATTTGTCGAATAACCGGCCGAAATTAAAGAATGGCGTCTAAAATATAGTTAAGCAAGTTTGACCTGAGGATAGACAGCAGCAACAATAATTTCCATAAAAGGATTCAAATTTATTTCGTATCAAAATGGCGTAACATTGGCGCGAGCTCGCAGTCGCTGCAACGAAGCTGTCATTCTTGATAAAGGAATTAATTTTAATCAACGACACAGTGAATAGAATTGTGTGTATATAAATAGATGAAGGCACATGACCTAGTGGTTAGAGCAGCGGACTCGCGGTCGAGGGATCGCGGGTTCGAATCTCAGACCGGGTGATGTGTGTGTTTATGAGCGAAAACACCTAAGCTCCAAGCGGCTCCGGCAGAAGGTAATGACAATCTTCTGCTGACTCTTTCGCCACAACTTTCTCTCACTCTTTCTTCCTGCATCTTGCAGCTCAACTGCGACGGACTGGCGTCCCGTCCAGGTGGGGAACCTATGCGCCGAGGAAACTGGGAACCGGCCCTCTTGAACAAGGCATGGCTCGAGAAGGAACATATAAGTAGATACCTACATACATATAAACAAATACATGTATATATATACATGGAGAGAGAGAGAGTGGAATCTATTTGCCAACGTAAAGTGGCAGTCCTGATTAGGATGATGTTACTACCCCTTTTAACCCCAGGAAAACATCTTTTCTGGATGGCTACCGACGGGGCTAAAAGAGATAGTAACATCTTCCTAATCAGGAGTGCCACTTTATGTTGGCAAATAGATTTTACTCTGTAGTCTTATTGTTACTACTTACTTCTCGCTCAAAGATTTAAAACTAATTGTTTTCCTCTTTCTATGTATGTATGTATGTATGTATGTATGTATAGGCGTAGGCGTGGCTGTGTAGTAAAGAGTTTACTTCCCAACTACATGGTCCCGGGTTCAGTCCCACTGCATGGCACTTTAGGCTAGTGTCTTTTCCTATAGCTTCGGGTCGACCAATATATGTGTGTGTGTATCTGTGTGTGTGTGTGTCTGTTTGTTTGTCTGTCTGTCTGTCTGTCTGTCTGTCTTTGTCCCGCCATCATCGCTTGACAACCGATATTGGTGAGTTTACGTCCTCACAACTTAGCTATTCGGCAAAATAGAACCGGTAGAATAAGTACTATGCCTACAAAGAATAAGTCCTGGCGTCGATTTGTTCGACAAAGGCAGTGCTCCAGTATGGCCGCATTCAGATAACTGAAACAAGTAAAAGAAAATAAAAGAATAAAAGAATATGCATACATATATATATATATATATATAATCTGTATCTATATCTATCTATATATATTATACATGCATAGAAACATGTGTGTGTTAATGTGCTTGTATATGTGTGTGTGCGTGGTATTCCAGTTGATCTGGTCGACGGAACAGCCTGCTCGTGAAATTAACGTGCAAGTGGCTGAGCACTCCACAGACACGAGTACCCTTAATGTAGTTCTCTGGGAGATTCAGCGTGGTACAGAATGTGATAAGGCTGGTCATTTCAATTACAGATACAACTTACTTTTGCCTGCTGAGTGGACAAGAGCAACTTGAAATAAACTGTCATGCTCAAGGTCAAAATACACCGCCGTGTATGGAACTCATAGCCTTACAATCGTGAACCAAATGCCCAAACCAATAAGCCCTGTGCCTTCACCTAACCTCTCTTAAGCGAAAATTTTAAACACACCGTGTGTTGCATCTTGGGAGGGTCATTATGCCATAAATAAACACTAGTACTGGTTCTGTTGCACTTCTTTTTTTATTACTCGCAACATAAACGTGGCTAATAACTATTTTAATGGTATATACATCAAATTAAGGCGGCGAGCTGGCAGAAATGTTAGGACGCCGGGCGAAATGCGTAGCCGTATTTCGTATGCCGTTACGTTCTGAGTTCAAATTCCGCCGAGGTCGACTTTGCCTTTCATCCTTTCGAGGTCGATAAATTAAGTACCAGTTACGCACTGGGGTCGATGTAATCGACATGATCCGTTTGTCTGTCCTTGTTTGTCCCCTCTGTGTTTAGCCCCTTGTGGGCAGTAAAGAAATATATATACATCAAATTTCTAGAATAATTACTTTCAACAACGACAAAGACGATCATAAATTATCAATACATTGCTCTATAATGTTGTTTATATAAGCACGAGACAAGAAATTTGGGTGAGGTGAAAGACAGCACCTGATAACATCTACCCTAGTACTTGATAAAGACTTCATTTATCAGCTCTGGAATGATGAAGTACAAAATTGACCTTCGCGTGATTTGAAATCAGAACGTAAATGAGTGTAACAATGTACTACAAGACATTTTGTCCGACACTCCAGCAGTTTTCCACATCTACAAATAAAACCCTATGCACAAGGGAATGCTGAAAATGTTCTGGTTTTAAGGGTATCACGAAAGGCCTTGTTGGAGGCCAAACCTTCCGAGTTCTTTTACAGGGCTTAGAAAAACTGAAGGACCGCTGCAATTAATGTGTGAATCTAAGAGGGGAATATGTTTGATAAAATCATTAACTGATCCTCCTGTATTTTCTTTTACCCAAAGCCAGAACTTTTCAGCGCCCCTTCGTATTCTAAGGTTTTCTTTTGGGCGGGGCGAGGTGGCTTTACATCTCGAGGCACACACATAAAGCATATAAAAATCGGGTTGAAAAACACATCAAGAGGTTTTTTCCAATCCAATATGATTTATAGCTTTATGAAAGCGGCAAGCACACAGAAAAATTTCTCTCTCTGTCCTTGTTTGTCCCCTTTATGTTTAGCCCCTTGTGTGCAATAAAGAAATAAGGAACGTTAGCTCGCCGGGCGAAATGCTTAGCAGTATTTCGTCTGTCTTTATGTTCGGAGTTCAAATTCCGTCGAGGTTGACTTGGCCTTTCGTCGATAAATTAAGTACTAGCTGCGTACTGGGGTCGATCTAATCAACTGGCCTCCTCCCCAAAAATTTATGGCCTTGTGCCTAGTGTAGAAAAGAATATTTATATGATAATTAATATCCTCAATAAAGACAGCATTCTGGCAGAATCGTTAGCACGGCGCAAAAGGGCTTCGCAGTATTTTTCCTCCAGGAAAAATTGTTTAGGCAGCATTTCGTCCGCCTTTAGGTTTTCAGTTCAAATGCCGCCGAACAAGGCTTTGCCTGCCAATCTTTATAAGTCGATAAAATAAGTATCAGTTGAGCGCCGGGGACCATGTGATCGATAAGTATTTCAGGCCTTCTGCCCATAGTAAAAGGACTGTGCATAGCTTTAGGTGCGTGTTTCGAGGTATTCAAAAACAAAAAAAAAAACAAATAATCTCTTCAGGTTCTCTCGAAAGTCTATGAAATTCTCAGGGCATGAACTCTATCTATTCTATGCGTATATGTGTGTGTGTCTGAGTGAGTGCGTGTGTGTTTGTATAAATGCATATCTGTACCTATAAAGATATATATATATGTGTGTGTGTGCGTGTGTGTGTCTGTGCGTATGTATATATACATATATATATATCTTCGGTTTATATTGAGCTATATTCTATGCTATTACATATCTTGTTGATTGTCTAAAACAGAAAATAAATGGGTTTTTTTAATTCTTAGAACAATTTTTGGCTAATTTCCCGCAAAAAATAATTTCAATAAGCTATTTATATAAATTGAAATTCGTGTAAACCTCGTGCAAGTGTTTCTGCCCTCTGCCAGTTTGCACCAAATCAATGTAAAGAACGCTCTATTAGACACACAAGTAATCAATTCAGACTCGCAATTCTATTTTAAAACCGACGAAGAAATGTCTAATAGGAGGTCGGAAAGATGAAGTCTGAAAGTTGAAGCTGATTATCCCCCAATTTTCAACCCCCCTCCCCCGTTTCTGACAACTGGTCTTCAAACAGAACATGTATCGCGTATACTACGATATGAATGGAGATCCAGATGAGATTGTCATGGCGATAATATTTATATGCTAATGAAGGCAGCGAGCTGGCAGAAACGTTAGCACGCCGGGTGAAACGCGTAGCCGTATTTGGTCTGCCGTTATGTTCTGAATTCAAATTCCGCCGAGGTCGACTTTACCTTTCATCCTTTCGGGGTCGATTAAATAAGTACCAGTTACGCACTGGGGTGGATATAACCGACTTAATCCGTCTGTCTGTCCTTGTTTGTCTCCTCTGTGTTTAGCCCCTTGTGGGTAGTAAAGAAATAAGAAACGTTACCTCGCCGGGCGAAATGCTAAGCAGTATTTTGTCTGTCTTTATGTTCGGAGTTCAAATTCCGTCGAGATCGACTTGGCCTTTCGCCGATAAATTAAGTACTAGCTGCGTACTGGGGGTCGATCAATCAACTGGCCGCCTCCCCTAAAATTTATGGCCTTGTGCTTAGTGTAGAAAAGAATATTTATATGATAATTAATTCCTCAATAAAGACAGCATTCTGGCAGAATCGTTAGCACGGCGCAAAAGGGCTTCGCAATATTTTTCCTCCAGGAAAAATTGTTTAGGCAGCATTTCGTCCGCCTTTAGGTTTTCAGTTCAAATGCCGCCGAACAAGGCTTTGCCTGCCAATCTTTATAAGTCGATTAAATAAGTATCAGTTGAGCGCCGGGGACCATGTGATCGATAAGTATTCAGGCCTTCTGCCCATAGTAAAAGGACTGTGCATAGCTTTAGGTGCGTGTTTCGAGGTATTCAAAAACAAAAAAAAAAACAAATATCTCTTCAGTTTCTCTCTCGAAATCTATGAAATTCTCAGACATGAACTCTAATCTATTCTATGCGTATATGTTGTGTGTGTCTGAGTGAGTGCGTGTGTGTTTGTATAAATGCATATCTGTACCTATAAAGATATATATATGTGTGTGTGTGTGCGTGTGTGTGTCTGTGCGTAATGTATATATACATATATATATATCTTCGGTTTATATTGAGCTATATTCCTGCTAACATATCTTGTTGATTGTCTAAAACAGAAAATAAAGGGTTTTGTTTTTTTTAATTCTTAGAACATTTTTTGGCCAATTTCTTTCCCGCAAAAAATAATTTCAATAAGCTATTTATATAAATTGAAATTCGTGTAAACCTCGTGCAGTGTTTCTGCCTGCCTCTGCAGTTTGCACCAAATCAATGTAAAGAACTCTCTATTAGACACACAAGTAATCAATTCAACTCGCAATTCTATTTTAAAACCGACGAAAAATGCTAATAGGAGTGTCGGAAGATGAAGTCTGAAGTTGAAGCTGATTATCCCCCAATTTTCAACCCACCTCCCCCGTTTCTGACAACTGGTCTTCAAACAAACATGTATCGCGTATACTACGATATGAATGGAGATCCAGATGAGATTGTCATGGCGATAATAGTTATATGCTAATGAAGGCAGCGAGCTGGCAGAAACGTTAGCACGCCGGGTGAAACGCGTAGCCGTATTTGGTCTGCCGTTATGTTCTGAATTCAAATTCCGCCGAGGTCGACTTTACCTTTCATCCTTTCGGGGTCGATTAAATAAGTACCAGTTACGCACTGGGGTGGATATAACCGACTTAATCCGTCTGTCTGTCCTTGTTTGTCTCCTCTGTGTTTAGCCCCTTGTGGGTAGTAAAGAAATAAGAAACGTTACCTCGCCGGGCGAAATGCTAAGCAGTATTTTGTGTCGTCTTTATGTTCGGAGTTCAATTCGTCGAGATCGACTTGGCCTTTCGCCGATAAATTAAGTACTAGCTGCGTACTGGGGGTCGATCAATCAACTGGCCGCCTCCCCTAAAATTTATGGCCTTGTGCTTAGTGTAGAAAAGAATATTTATATGATATTTAATATCTTCGATAAAGACAGCATTCCGGTAGAATCGTTAGCACGGCGCAAAAGGACTTCACGGTATTTCTTCCGATTTAAGGTTCTGAGTTCAAATGCTGCCTTCAAATTTTCATCATTTTGGGATCGATAAAAGAAGTACCGTGTGCCAAAATTTGAAACCTATGAGACCCCCCCCCCCATCGTAGCCGCGTTAGGAGTATTAAACAAAATCAAAAGTCTTTATATATGTGTGTGTGTGTGTGTGTGTGTGTGTGTGTATCAATGGCGACTCAGGCACTCAGGCTGTTCTGTCTTAGCCCGAGTATAAATTTAGTAAACTGAGCGTGTATTTTCAAGCTGATTTAACTCTACCAACACTGACTTTAAGTATGTAATTTCAGCCAATTACACGGGCACCTTTTATTGAGCCTGGTCGCAGTTCAGTGTCTGACGGTGCCCTGTGTTAAAAAATATCATTCGTAGAAGACGTTCTCTCGACATTATTCACACGGGCTCACAAGTTACAACACGAGTTTTTATCCATGATCGTAAAAATTAAAAGTAAGTCAAATTCAATATTTGGATCTTTTCGGTTTGAACGGCAGTTTTTAACATAATTTCCAGGTAACTAAAAAATTTTAAACTTCGTATACTGGTAGAATGTGTTTATAAAACATCTTTTTCTCTTGGCTTTATTGAGAAAATTCTATAGTTTGTAAGATATTTGGACTTTAATTTCTTCAATTTCTGCAATTTCAACCAATCACTGGTGTCTATTGAGTTAAAAAGCATTTTGTCCCTCGTTTAAGAAACACATTGGGTTTATTTACATTTGTGAAGAAAAAAAGATACCCTTCGCCCCACCTCAAACCCTAACCCTAACCCTAACTAACCCTTTCTAGCGGTGTCATATGAAATTGTCACCCATAATTATGACCCTAGAATCGATCTATTGCATTTAGATCTATTTTAGATTTAGGGTTAGTTAGGGCTAGGCTTAGGGTTATGGAGGTGGAAGGGTATCTTTTTTTCTTCACAAATGTAAATAAATCCAATCTGTTTCTTAAACGAGGAGCATATTCATACGGCACAGAATGCTTCACCTCAATAGACGGTCATTGATTGGTTGAAATTGCCGAAATGCAAGAAATTAAAGACCAAATATCTTACAAACTATAGAATTTTCTCAATAAAGCCAAGAGAAAAAGATGTTTTATAAACACATTCTACCAGTATACGAAGTTTAAATTTTTTTAGTTACCTGGAAATTATGTTAAAAACTGCCGTTCAAACCGAAAAGATCCCAATGTTTTTTCTTCCTTTATTTTATTTTTTTTGAAACAATAAATTTCTATACAGATTAAGAATTAAATTCTAATCTATGAAGAGTTTCAGTTCTAAAATATTCTTAAAGGATTGAAAAACTACCCAGCAACTCGGGCTAATACGAACGAGCCTGGTAGGTATAAAAGACTAACTGGCACCTCTTGTCGAGAGTACAGGCGACAGTCAGATCGCCGATGTTTATTGTCGTTATTTGCTTTCTGTTATTCTGTGCATCTGTGTGTAAAGATCAGTTTGCAAAGCTGCTTTGTTTTTACTCTTAACTTAGAAATGGAGAAAGACATAGTGCTAGATTTTTTTAAAATAATAATAAGCTATTTGGGGCTAGAAATAAGCGGGAACACGTGAAATTCTTCAAGTGTCTTTTTCAAAATCTGTGATGAGCCAGAGTGACGCTTATAACCTGAAGTTGCCCTGATATATATATATATATATATATATATATATATATAATATATATAATTATATATATATATATATATATATATATATATATATATATTTATATATATATATATATATATATATATATATATATATATATATATATATATATAGGTATGTAGATATATATGCATATATTCATATATTATTATATTATTATATGATCGAACTCAAGCGTCCATTTCCAAGTATGTATATATATATGTGTGGGTGTGTGTGTGTGGTGTGGTGTGTGTGTGTGTGGTCTGTGTGTGTCTCTGTGTGTCTCTGTGGTGTGGTGTGTGTGTGTGTGTTGTGGTGTGTGGTGTGGTGTGTGTGTGCGTGAGTGTGTGTGAGAGAGAGAGAGAGAGAGAGAACAAGCTTGAATATCGAGGATCGGCGGAATAGAAATATAAACTTTTCTACCCTAGGCACAAGACCCAAAATTTTGGGGCAGGGGCCAGTCGATTAGATCAACCCCAGTACGCAACTGGCACTTAATTTATCGACTGCGAAATGATGAAAGACAAAGTCGACCTCGGCGGAATTTGAACTCCGAACATAAAGACAGACGAAATACCTATTTCTTTACTAGCCACAAGGGGCTAAATACAGAAGGGACAAACAAGGACAGACAAACGGATTAAGTCGATTATATCGACTCCAGTGCGTAACTGGTACTTATTTAATCGACCCCGAAAGGATGAAAGGCAAAGTCGACTTCGGCGGAATTTGAACTCAGAACGTAGCGGCAGACGAAATACCTATTTCTTTACTACTCACAAGGGGCTAAACACAGAAGGGACAAACAAGAACAGACAAACGGATTAAGTCGATTATATCGACCCCAGTGCGTAACTGGTACTTATTTAATCGACCCCGAAAGGATAAAAGGCAAAGTCGACCTCGGCGAAATTTGAACTCAGAAAGTAGCGGCCGGCGAAATACCACTAAGCATTTCACCCGGCTCGCCGCCTTGCAGTGGAAATATTTTGTTTGATGTAGCGTGTATTTAATACATTTAACTACTATTTTCAAGAAGCTTCACTATCTGTTGAATAATATATTTTTGACAGTGATTCTCATGGTTTCTCTTTCCTTCTCTCTCTCTCTCTTTCTCACTCTTTCCCCCTCTCTCTTCCTGTTTTTCCTTCTCTCTCTCTCTCTTTTTTTCTCTCTCTCTCATACATTTGCATATTTTGTGCGTAGGTGGTTGAGATAGCAGACAAGTTACTCCATTTGACAAATATAGTGATTCAAATACCATACAAAGTAAATGTTTGATTTTTTAAAATTAATCTCCACTTCTAGAGGATGCATATTATAATTACCAAATTACTATTACGAAGTTTCACTGGGGAATGAGGTATAAACTCAGAAATCAAGGTCTCTCCATAACTAACCTAGCCTTAAAACAAAAGGACAGGCTTGCTACATGGAGATTAGTTCGTTACAATCTTAAATATTTCGCTGATTTTAATAATATTTTGTATTATTTTTGCATTAACTGTGATTGTAAAGAAAAAAGTCTCTACTAAATTTTTAAATGTTTTCCTCAAAAGTGAGGTTTTGGAGTTGCAGCTATATAATTTATTTCAATAGTCATAACAAATTTGTGTTTAACAAATTATACGCCTACTTACATCGTCTTCCGATTTTCTGCTATTATTGTTTTCAGATTTTAAACTCCCCTAGAGACAGCTTTTGTTTCTTAAATGAGTAATTAGACTTTTTTAACCCAAGTTTTCAAACTCAAGTGTTTATTATATCTTGGGTGGGTTATTATGTCAATAAGTAACATAGCACATCGGTTCTATTTCATTTCTTTTATTATTATTTATTGTCTTTGCACAGCTTCTAACGCTGGAAATGTACAACGGTGCCAGCTGTTCACTACCAGTGAACTAAGGTAACACCCCTTATTTTTCGAGCACTTTCCGGCGTATACGAGCGGTTCCAAGTAGTGCTGTTTTCTGCAAGTGCTCCACCCTTATTGCAGCCCCTATTTGTTCCATGTATTTCTCAAGATTTTTACTCATTGTTCCCAATGCTCCGACAATTATTGGTATCACTTTTTTCATCGACCACAACCGCTTAACTTCCCAAGCTAACCTGCCATATCTATCAACTTTTCTTTCTCCCTTATCGCATACCTTGTTCTCAGCTGAGTGTGTTATATCTATGATCCAGCATCGCTTGCTTTCTTTCTCAATTAATACTATGTCTGGTTTTCTTTGCTTTCTTATTCAATTAACACTGTTATTATTATTATTATTGTTATTATTATTATTATTATTATTATTATTATTATTATTATTATTATTATTATTATTATTATATCGTTATCATTAAGGCGGCGAAGGGCCAAAATCGTTGGTACACCGGATGAATTGCTTAGCGGCACTTTGTCTGCAGCTACGTTCTGAATTGAAATTCCGCCGACATCGACTTTGCCTTTCATCCTTTCGGGGTCGATAAAATAAGTACCAGTTGAACAATGGGGTCGATGTAATCGACTCGTCCCCACCTATCCCAAGCTGCCCTTGTGGCAAAAAAATCTTATTTTCACAAGACATGGGTCTGTATTTATAAGACATTTTACCTGAAGTGCTGCGTTGTAGAATAGAACCCCAAAACCCGTGATTGCAAAGTGAACTTGTTAATCACACGTCTGTGATGGAACTCTTTATATATTCATTGATTTTCTTTTCAACTTGCTGATGCGGAGGACGACAAACGATAATGATGATGATGATGATGATGATGATGATGATGATGGTAGTGGTGACAGTGAATGTTATGATGATGACAAGGATGACGTCAACGACTTTTAAGACAGCAATGATGTCTGGAATGATAACGATGATGTAACGATGATGATGACGACGACGACGACGATGATGATGATGATGATGATGACGACAGCGATCTTGATGATGGCGACGGAGAACAGCGTCGGCGACATTAAAAGTTTTATTTTCCGCAGCGAGCAATGTCAGCTTCACGTGTCAGTTCCTTCTTGACTTT